>NW_020664399.1:4881887-4973325 GCF_002925995.2 Terrapene triunguis | reverse complement strand
ACTTGACAGCTGTGGCTGCTCCCTATATGGGATGAAACTTAGGATCATTGGGGACTCCCTGCATGCTAGTGCACAGGTGAGAACAGGGATCCCCTGTTATCTGAATCATAGAATCATAGGACTGGAAGGGAACTTGAGATCATCTAGTCCAGTCCCTTGCACTCATGACAGGACTAAGTATCATCTAGACCATTCCTGACAAGTGCCTGTCTAACCTGCTCTTAAAATATCCAATGATGGAGATTCCACAACCTCCCTAAGCAATCAATTCCAGTGCTTAACCACCCTGATAGTTAGGAACTTTTTCCTAATGTCCAACCTAAACTGACCTTGCTGCAATTTAAGTCCATTGCTTCTTGTCCTATCCTCAGAGATTATGAAAAACAATTTGTCTCCCTCCTCCTTGTAACAACCTTTTACGTACTTGAAAACTGTTATGTCCCCTTTCAGTCTTTTCTTTTCCAGACTAAACAAACTCATTTTTTTTTCAATCTTCCCTCATAGGTCATGTATTCTAGACCTTTAATCATTTTTGTTGTTCTTTTCTGGACTTTCTACAATTTGTCAACATCTTTCCTGAAATGTGGAGACCAGAACTGGACACAATACTCCCATTGAGACCTAATGAACACAGAGTAGAGCAGAAGAATTACTTCTGATGTCTTGCTTTCAACACTCTTGCTAATACATCCCAGAATGATGTTCACCTTTTTTGCAACAGCGTTACACTGTTGACTCATATTTAGCTTGTGGTCCACTATGGCCCCCAGATCCCTTTCTGCAGTACTTCTTCCTAGGCAGTCATTTCCCATTTTATATGTGTACAACTGATTGTTCCTTCCTAAATGGAGTACTTTACATTTGTCCTTATTGAATTTCATCCTATTTACTTCAGACCATTTCTCCAGTTTGTCCAGATCATTTTGAATTTTAATCCTACCCTCCAAAGCACTTGCAACCCCTCCCAGCTTGGTATCATCTGCAAACTTTATAAGTGTACTCTCTATGCCACTATCTAAATAATTGATGAAGATATTGATCTGATCCATGCGGGACCCCACTCGTTATGTCCTTCCAGCATGAATGCACCTATTTCTTTCCTTCTCCATTCTTTAGGCTAGGAGGTCTCCACTAGAGCGGTGTGTATAACAGATGTTTCAATTTCCTGGCACTTCCATATAATTGAAAACATATTTTCTTTCCAGTTGAATTGAAAATGAAAAATTTCCAAATTTTTGGTGAATCAAAAAGTCGAAAAAATTGTTTTGGTCAAATGAAGTATCCCATTTTGATTTTGAGCTTTTAAAAACATTTTAGTTTTCTTTTAATTTTATTTTTAAATAATGAAATAAAAAGTTACTTCAAATGGAAACAATCAAAACATTTAATAGTTAAAATTTCAATGTCAATATTTGTGGGATTCTTCTTTATTTTTAGTTTCTTTTTGTTTTCCAACCAAAACAAATCAGCATAGCCAACACAAATGTACAAAATGTTTCAATGTCACTGAATCTGCATTTTTTACTGAAAATTCGGTATCTAGCTCTAGCCTCTACTTCTGTTCCCCCATATGCCCTCATTGCCTCCCTAGCTACTCGGGCATAGCATGTGGCCTATGGTTCTCTGGCTACCCTAGTATACTATAATTGTCTGGCTATACCAAAAGAAGGACATGAGATATTACATATGATTTTAATCAGGTCACAACTTTATTATGAGATATTTGGGACTACCTGACAGATAAAAGCGTGCAGTGCAGGTCACCACATTACACTTTGTAAGATCTGTAATGCTGCCGAAACAACCTCAGACACAATTGCCTGGACCACTTGCATCAAATCCCTGCTGACTGTCCCACCAGCAACCGCAGACAGCTCACTTGCATGGGTGTTTGCTTCACCCAATCCCGCTCCCCAACTTCAGTCAAGGGCTGCCCTTGGTAATCAAATCCAATTCTTTGGGCTCCACCTACCCCTCAGCCTTGTTGTGAGGATCCTGCCCCTGGCTCACCACTGGCCCCCACAACCCCACTCCATCTGCTCTGCACAGAGCTTCCTGTCCCAGTGAGACCAACTTTGAGGGAGAAGCAAAATTCCCTCCTGCTGTCCCCTGCCCACAGCAGGAAAAACCTGAAACCTACTCCTCTACCCACAGCACAGCTGATAAGAGAGGGGGCCCCACTTCCCCCTCCATGTCTCTATACCCAGGGACCGAATCTGGAACCAGGCTGCCTTGCTAGCCAACTCCCCTTCCCCTCCTGGAGCTACTCTCCTCTGCCTGCCTCGCTCTACCTGAACCAGGGGAAGTGGGGAAGCAACCTTCCCCCTCTCCGTTCTCACCAAGCGGATCCATATAAATAAATATAAATAATAATTAATGGAGATATCCTATCTCCTAGAACTGGAAGGGACCTTGAAAGGTCATCGAGTCTAGCCCCCTGCCTTCACTAGCAGGACCATGCTGAGACAGGCTGAAGTCCTCTGTTCCCTGCTGCTGCCTCAGCCTGCTCCATGTGAAAGGGGGCTTCACCGCATGTGCTGCCCCTTTTAAACCCTTCTGCCCATCTGGATTCCATGGGATGAGTTAGTGTTGCCCTTTGTCCCTTTTGCAGCAATTTGACATCTGTCTCTGCCCTCCCCTGCCATAAAGCACTGCTCCCTTAATTAGGCCAGCCAGACAAATCCTCCCACCCCCACACACTTAAAGGTGTGCTGCAGTAATTTGAAGTGCTATCTTAGTATAGGAAATTGTTTTTGAATTTCACTACCCAAGATCCTTAACGAAGGGTCTGTGTTTGAAAAGTTAAGACTTATCATTATTGGCTGAAACCTCAAAAACTCTGTATTGGTGACTGGAGGAATGAAACAGAATATCTTCACTTGGAAGAGACATCACTGAAGATTGAAGAGACATCGTTACTATAATAAGTGCTAATCAGGGCTTTGTTTAAAGTTTGCATAAAGGAATATATTTCTGGCCACTGAAAATGAATAGGAATGCCATGACAGTACATTTTTGGATTTGTCAGCTCTTGTATTGTGTAAAACTGTATTAATCTGTCTTAAAATATAACTAACCCTAGTCAGGAGGAAGCAGGGAACCCAGGGAATTGTGGAAAGAAGGTGAGAGACAAAGGAGGGGGAATAGTGAGATGTGTGTGCCATTGTTTAATATGAAAGACACAGTTAATGTTATACTGGTACAATCTATTTTGTCCACAAAGAGCTAAACAGAGCAGCTATTATTTATATGGTCTCTGTTTGGTTCCTTTCTCTGGCACGTTCTGCATACTTCCCTTTTTTCACATGTAAATCAAGTATAATGTTGTTTTGGATGCATTGCTTTGCTACCCTTTTTGTGTGGTCAGTCTCTGAACAATAATTTAAGACCAGGATACTTAACATGCTTAAAACTGCCTTCACCAAGCAAGAGAGATAAGGTGGGTAAGGTAATATCTTTTACTGGACCAACTTCTGTTTGTGAGAGAGACAAGTTTTCACAGAGTTCTCTGTAAGCTCAAAATCTTGTCTTTTTCACAGTAGAAGTTGGTCAAATAAAAGATATTACCTCACACTCCTTGTCTCTCTAATACCCTGGCATCAAAATGGATACAACAACACTGTATTCCCTAAACAAGGACACTCCACCAGAGGAGTAGATCACATCATGGAATGGGCCACCCTAATACCCTGAGAAAAACTACTTCAATGGGGGGAAGGGGAGGAAGACACTGACCACACACTGCTAGTTATCACCTGCCACTGCACACTGAAACCCGTACAAGGTATCATCAAAGAATTTCAACCCATATTTGATGGGGACCACACCCTGAAATAAATCTTTCCTGAACCCCCTCTATGGCCTTTGAACAACACCCCAGTCTCACCAAGCTCATCATCAGAAGCAAGCTCCCCACAAACCAGGACATGCCAACTCTAAAGCAACACTGGTCCTGGCAGAACAACAGATGCAAAACCTGCAGATCATATCTCCACTGCTACAATAATCAATACCCCCCACAACACACCTTTCAAGACCCCTGGGTCTTACACATGCCTATCAACACCTGTGGTGTGCCTCAGATACATCAAATGCCCCCAAAAGTATGTGGGTAAAACTAGAAAACCGATACATTATCAAATGAACTCACACAGAAAAATGATGATAGAAAAAAACCCTATTATCCTTGGTCAAACCCTTTTCCATAAAATGATCACTCCATAGCTGACATCTCAGTCTTCATCCTGAAAGGAAACCTGCACAACACCTTCAAAAGACAAGCATGGGAGCTTAAATCATTACTTTTAAACACCAAAAATCCTGGACTTAGTAGAGACACTGGTTTTATGTCTCATTAAACAATCTGTAACCCGTTAACTCTCATTTGTCTTATAACTGCAGAGTGCCATTTCATCTTGAATGGTTCTGTAAAACATGTGTTAACTCTTCATGCTTAACAATCTGTTCCAGCTTTTATTTAGCAGTGACATTCTGACTTACCCTTTCCACAACCTGAAGAAGAGCTCTGTGGAGCTGGAAAGCTCATCTCTCTCACCAACGGAACTTCGTCCAATAAAAGATAGTACCTCATCCACTTTGTCTCCATTGACTTTCAGCAGTTTATCCCATTTTGTAACTGGGGCACTGAAAGAGAAGGACAGAGTTAAGTTTGTTTGTTTGCCTTACTTGTACTGTTACATACCTTAAAATATTTGGATTTCATTGTAACCATATCTCTGAAATTCCTTTGGTCATGTTTGTTGTGGGATAACTACAGCACCCTTGTAACTTTCTTACGCTCCAAGTTACTGACATGTAGTCTCAACCTTAACTCCATTTTAATGTAGGTTGTTGCCTGGGAATAAACAGGGCTCAGGAAACAAACCCAGAGGATGTTTTATAACTTGTTCTTGTTGATTGCCAGTGATTCTGTGAGTGTCTTCCATGCCTCATTTTTGAATATTAGGATGTATCTATGCAAACATCTGTAAATCCTCAAGCCATTCTGCTTCAGGCCCAGTTCTACTCTTATTGCAATTGTCAGCAAATCTCCCACTGACTTCAAGGGGAGAGGAATTAGGTCCTTCATGTTGGTAAAGAGCCATGCACACTTATGCTACAGTATATGCTACAGTATAAAACAAGTAAACATAAAATTCTAAATACACAACGGACACACTTTGTATCTGAAGATACTAGCTTCTCCTAATGCCCTCACTGTTATTGTTTCCTCCTATTATGGTATATAATTACTCCCTAAGATCAATCTCTCATTCAAGTCACTGACATCAATAGGAGCAGGACTGAGCCCCAATTGTGAGAAATGTTATATAAAACACATTACTGCCCTGCCCTACTTTAATGTAAGTTTAAATACCTCCTCCGTCTTGTACTTGACACTAACTTTAAAATTATCATTTAGCACTTATCTTCCCAAGAAAAGGAATGTATTATGGTTTCTTTAACCTTTTTAAATAACCCAGATCATTGTATTTGTCTGGTTGCCCTCTGCTGTACCTTCTTCATTTTTATAATATCCTTTAATAATAAGGTGACTCAATATGGACTTTGAAACTTCACTAGTCTCTTACACAATGTTACAATATATTTTTTCCTCAAAAAAAATCAGTAGCATGGATTGAATTAGTTCCTACAAATATCAGCTCAATTTGTTTTGATTTCTATCCGTTACTATGGTGGCAGTACTAATGCATGTCAGCAAACATGAATACGATTTATTTAATCCTTTACTTCACTAGGCTGAAGAGTAGTATCTAGAATACTTAATTTCAAGTCAACATTGGTATAATTGATTCAAACAGTTATCAGCTCAATCTACCTAAGATGAAACAGGAAACAGTACATATTCACTTAAAACGCCAGTTGGCTTTAATAAATTATTTGCATTGTTATTTTAACCAAGATGTATTTGTATGCTCTCCATTTTGTCACCATATTAGTAAACACCTCTAACAAAAGTGTTCAGTATGCCCATTCCTAGGACTTCTACAAACAGGATTCAAATATCAAAGTGAGACCAAACAAGAACAAAAGCTGTTATGCAACACCCTGTGGGTGCCCTGTGACACGGGAATCAGAAGTCAGAATGGGAAGGACCATGGTTTTGTTTAGTCTTCCTCCTCCTTTCTTTTGGAAGGGTAAAATATTTTTTCAGAATGTGTATCCAGAAATGCTTCAGCTAGCACCTGTGGGCAAATTCATGTCACTTACTGGCCTCTCCCCACTCGCACTGAGATGCCTAGCACTATATGGATGCTATGAGAAGAAAGTTCCTGTGAGTTCTGCTGGGACCTAGATTGTATATGACCCCTGCCTGAGCACAGAAGGCTCTTCTACTCACTCTTCTCTTGCACCATCTACAAGGACCAAGCACAGTCTGGCTCTTAGTTAGTTGTGTTCCTCGATGCATGTGTACAACATAAGTAATCTCCTAAGCATCTTTTTCATGACTAAATCTATGTAGCCCATTAGGACTTCCTACAGTACGTACCATTTCATCTTCAAATTAAGTCTCGTAGCCCTGGTTACTCCAGATGGCTTTTCCCCCCCTAATTCTTAGGTAACAGAGTCCACAACTTGTCAAATACATCCCAGTGAGTGCAGTACAGTAGAATCTCTTTTGAATTAAATACAATTCCTCCAATTGCTTTTCTTGCTGCTGATACACTTTAAACCTCCATTCTGATAGTAC
Organism: Terrapene triunguis; assembly: GCF_002925995.2. Lineage (NCBI taxonomy): Eukaryota > Metazoa > Chordata > Testudines > Emydidae > Terrapene > Terrapene triunguis. The sequence continues at coordinate 4,966,613 of NW_020664399.1, read as the reverse complement.
AAACTTCTAGGTTCCTTCGTGCTTTTACTTCCTTCAGTTCAATTCCTTTCATGGTATATTGTCTTTCCTATTACTACTGCCCAAATCAATGGCTTTACACTTTGAGACTGAACTCCGTTTGTCACATTTCCTTTTGCAGTACTTCCTCAGTCTACCTAGGACAATCTGTAATATGTGGCCTTCCTCAGCTCTTATAATTGCTCCTCCTATCTTGGTGTCATCAGTAAAGAGGTGATGTACCAGCTTCAAAATCATTTTTGTATAAAAGTGTTAAATAAAATTACTGCCAGTACTCAGCTTTGCAGGACCTCATCTGAGACAGCTAATTATAGCACTTTTCCCCTCCAGTCAGCTTTCCATCAAGGACTTCATCCTAACATTCATACCCATACTTTTGACCTTTTAGATTAGCCTCCTGTGTGGCACTTTAACAAATGCCTTTACTAAAATCCATAGATCACATTCACCTCTTTTCCATTATTTTTTTGTCAGTCTTTCAAAGAACTCCATCAGATTTATCTGACAAGCCCTGTCCTTTGTAAACCCATGTTGGAAATCAATTGATATTCTTGTTTCCTGTTCTCTTCCAAGCTGCTGGTCATTTGATCGCTTACTATAGATTCTAAAACCTTCTCTGATGTTGAGGTTAGTCTCACCAGTCTATAATTAGATATACCATCACAGTTTTTCCTCTTTTCCAAAACAGAATGCTGCACAACAAAGCACAATAAAATTTTCATAAAGATGTAATATATTCACATAATAGAAGAGCCTTAATGCAAAATCCAAATGATATCAGAAATATAATAATCCTAAAACAAACAAAAAAATACACCATCTCAGTGAATTCCTTTCTTTATCGTTCAAATGAAAAGAGGCCTTTTCAAGGTTAGCCAGGCCTGTAACTGTATGTCTGTAGTCTACAACTCTCAACATTCAAGATGCTTCCCGTGTTAATAAAATAAACCATTTTAGTCACTAAGCTTGATTATAACAAGACTATGCTTCTTTGGCTACATTTCCAATCTATGGTGCAACAGGCAAGCTGAAAAATTGGCACGTATCTGTTTTGCTCACAAACCTGTGTAAACTGTTTGTATAATTATCTCATTTGGCATTTGGGCTCACTTTGTAGAACAAATACAGATTCTACAGTACTTGTAACTAAAACATTAACATTTACCACACAGTAGTATTTGAGGTACTCCAGATGTTTCTACCTTGATAATAGGGTAATAATATCATGCGTTCACTTTTCACTCTGGTTACTGCATTTCCTTATGCAGGTTTAGGAGATTAGCAGTTATAGAGCAACGGCCCTTGATGCACACTGAAATGAAGTTCTCTGCTCCACCCACGACCTGGACTCTCTACATATTGAATCTGGGCAACTCTGAGGGGAAAAAAAGCCTTACCCATTCTGCATTATTTTGTAGTGTTTACTGCACTTGGGCCAGAGGAATTAGCCCTAAAAATAATCCTTGCTACAAAGTTCTTGCAAAGAGCACTTGCCAGGGAAAATCATGTGCATCCATTTGCATAACATCATTAATTTGCCAAGGTTTCACACTACATCTTTTTTTATAAGTCATCAATTTTAAAATATCTCAAACTGTCTTCACTGAACTGATCTGAAAATGTATTGTTTGAATAGGGAGTGTCAGCTCAGTTCCGGAGGATTTGAAATGCATATATCAATATGATAGCTTCTGAATGGAAGGATCTCGTATAACAATCTGGATTAGCAACACTCTAAATTACTCCAGTACCTTGGCAATCAGTTAGTTTTAATTCATGAAAATGCTGACCTATTTAACTTTACAATGATCGTACATTTTTTCTGTGTTTCCCTAATGCTTATAAGCCGGTGGCAAAGATTAATGTTATCCCTCTCTATTTTGACAGCTGCTCTGATTCAGCACCTCCAGGAGGTGTGTGGACCTGCTGGTGTGGAAATGAGAGACCTAGACCATCATTTTCCAAACTGGATGACTAAAGTTACATTGGAGTCTTATGCCCATATTTAGGTATCTAAATAAGTGGCTTGATTTTTCAAAAGTGCTGAGCAGCTTCCCTCTGCCCCTAACTGCACCACTCCACACAGGGAGACTCCATCAAACTTGGGGAACCTTTGCAGCCATGAATGTGAGACTGAATTTGCCCCATTCTGCATAACACATTAAGGAAAGTGCAGTAGATGGTTAAGTTTGAGAAAAAAATGGCCCAAATTCTGACATAAATGGGTGTAATTTCATTGACTTCAGTGTTGTTGCATTATTTACATTAAGGCCCAGATCCTCAAGTATATTTAGGCACCTAATTCCTCACTAGGAGTTAGGTGCCTAAATATATTTGAGGTTCTGGGCCTGAGTCTGAATTGATCCATAATCTGACCTGCATTCCTGAAAAGGATCATGAAGAAGCAACACTGGTATTTAGTGGGCTTGCTCCAGCACCACTAAAGTAATGGGAGTTTTGTGATTAACTTTAATGGTAGGAAGCTCATATCTTATATCTAATTTCAAATAGGAAAAAAAAATAGTTCAAGTGATGGTCTGATCTCCTATATGGAATGGGTAGTGATTTGTCTTTAATGTCAAATGGAACTAATTTGCATCAGTCTGCTATCAATATTAAAATTCAAGAGATTACTATATAGGGGATATCTACTGAACCAAAGAAATTTAATAAATAAGTCAAGCCAGAATGCTATTTAGTCACAATTATACAACTGAAATTAGATTACTCATGATCATTGTGTAATTTCTGTTGATTTTTGAAGAGAGAAGCAATCACCCCAACTTGTAGCGTTCAGCATAGAGTCCAGTTCTGCCACCTTTATTGTTGCTGTGTAGCACCTAACTCGGCAAACTGATACCTTCATTTCCCTGAAATTGCTTGCACATAAGGTACTGCTCAAAGAGAATGAAAGTAGCAGAATCCAATCCAAAATTATGAGGAACTTCATTTTCTTCCATGCCCAACATCTCATGATCTCTTCTCTGCTGTAACCTACATGCTAATTTATGATCAATACACTATTAATAGGAATGGATAGTTAAGGGTTATAAACCAAATCTATGGTCAGGTAAGAAAGAGCACATGGTTTAACAGAACTTAACCTTGATCTCTGAGGCACACGTGATGGGAAAAAATATCACACACACGCCATACTATATAAGGGATAGGAGGAAATGTTTGGTTTAAAATTAAAAGAACAGAAATGCAATATATAACTTAAATAGATCTAAGATTTTAAAGAAGAGGTATATCTGAAGACATATCCCTTTTGCAGTCTTCTGTCATTCACATACTGTCTACGAGAGAGCATGACATGGGATGTACAGCTAGTATTTGGCAGTATAATGTCTACATTAGTCACTGATATGCTCTCTTGTAATAAAGCATACGGTAACACTTTTTAACTTAATCTACCGCCTGTTGACTGGGCACAATGATAACCTGACAGATGGATGCAAGCATAGGCATGCCAAAGAATCAAAGCCTGTATTAAGTTTGAACATACATCCTGGGTTTGCATCCAAAAACATCAAAACAGCAGCCTATACACAACCTAGGCATCTAAGTGTTTGAGTCTGTGACTTCAGATCAGATCAGCTTTCCCTAGGTAAGGATGTATTATTATAACCTCCACAACCATCCAGTTAGTCACAAGAGACATCTAGTGACTGGGAAATCGTCATGCTTAACAGCTCAGCCAATTGCAGCAGATTTGCCTATGCGAGCCACGTGTAATTTCTACTACACAGCCAATATGCTTTTTGTGGCAGGGGCAACCATTTACAAAATATTTGTGCAGTGCCTAGCACAATGGGTCCTTGCTCTGGTTCTAGCCTCTATGTGCTATTGCAATACACAGAATAAATAATATATTAGTGCAAGTTATTTTATCAATTATTTATCAAAAGTGTTTAGCTTTTGAATATTACCTTTACTGAGTAATTAAAATCAATAAACCAACTTGTCTTAGCAATACATTGTGTTAGAAACAGAACATACTGTAATAATGTACAGACTATTTAAACTATACTTTTTCAGTAAGGTATTGACATTATTTGTTCAGATTTCTATTTTGCTGTGTTCTATTTTGGTTTAGTATAACAGTAATGAACTGTTTTAGATGTGTTAAAAGCCCCAAAGAACCTGAGGCAAATTGAAAAAATAGAGCAAGTATAGACAAAAAATTCCTCCTTTTTATAGATCATATTGTAGTACTTTGCAAGAATACAATGCAGCTTAAAGACAGTAGTGTCAAAGGTGCTGTAAAATGAGCCATGTATGCAGGTCACACATGGGACTGCTAAACTGATGAGCCTAAGTCATAAAGACAGCCATGCTGTTGCAGTGCAAGTCTGCAATTCAACACTTATCACAAATATGACAACCTAATTGTAAAATTTCACCCACTTGTAGAACCCTAGGAAAAACATCTTATGGAAAAGGGCCATGGTCTTTAGCAGAAATCAGATGGGTGAAATAATTTATCACTATTCATGTACATTAAGAAACTAATGACTCTCTTATAAGTCTGAACAATTCATAGGTAATTTAATTAGTAATAACTAGTAGGGAGTCTAATCCTTAAAGGTAAAAACTAAGCTATTCAGAGAACCTGGCTTAAGTCTTAATACAAACAAATGATGTCTATAGAGCTGAAGAACCAAACAGTTCATAAGCATTTGGTTACACTGACAGCACTGTGATTTGTGCCTTCCAAAACAGATTAGACAAAGTAGAAAATGTAGCACATGGTGCAGTAATCTGTGGTGGCTAGGAATGCCCATAAACAAAGGCAAATTATCCAACATAAGGGGTAATATGTAGAGTGTGCAGCAAACCTATTTGTTCAGCAAATATGTGCCAGTGTGAAAATAACACCAAAAATGAATACTGGATTTGACATTTTTTTGCTGTTATTCATCAAATTATCCAACAAATAAGGGCAACATTTGTTAATTTGTGTTCAGATGACTCCAGGGCTGCTCTAAGTGTAGAAAGCTCAGGATTCCACTGAGGTGACCATATGCACATGCATTAAAGGAACAAATACAGATTCATGTGATCCAGATTTCTGAAAGGTCCATGTAGGATACTCTGGGAAGAGATTGGTAGTGACAGTCAGAAAGCAAAGACTGTGATATGTTACTTTAATGAAACACTGCCACATTTAAAACAGAAGTGGCATGCAATGTTACTGGAAGGAGTGGAGGAAAATCAGGGACAAACTAATGCACAGGAGAAAATATAAACGTGTACCTTTACGAGACTAGCTCCATTGTGTATGGATGCTCTGCACACCCCTAATGTTCTACAGAGTGCTCTGCCATCTCTCATGCATCCATAACATCTGGGGTCATCCATGGTGATGGAGGAAGAGATAGAAATTTGCACCACGTGAGCTGAATGCTAAGTGGTTTCAGGTCTGTCATGGCAGACGTGTCACTTGTGAAGTGTCTAGATGTGGAGTTTGGGTTAAAGATTTATCAGGCTGCCAGAGCAGGTTTATTCTTCAGTAGGTGGAAGGAAGACTGAGAGGTGGTTGCAGCCAGTAGTAGGTGTAGCCCTGAAAACTATATCCAGGGGGAAGACAAACACTTTTTTTTGTCATTTTTAGTCATGGGTGTCATGAGAAAATTGACTGAAAAGGTGAGGGTGTGGGCTGAATCCTACTGATCAAGTTAAGGATCCATGACATCATTCTGAACACAAAAAAATCCACTCTGCTTCTATCCTTTAGAAGTCTTGATGAAAATACTCCACTGAAAAATAAGGTGGTGTGGGAGGGAGGGAGTTAGTCTCTGGCTTATAATCCTGAATCAATCTAGTAATTATTTAAAAATACAATATTGAGGAGTGAATGGATCAGGAAACTGATAACGGTGTAATTAACTTTTCACTGCTATGTCAACTGTCTGAATCCAACCTAGGTCATTTTGTGTTTTGTTGGGGATTGACTCCTGCTGGTTGTCGAGGAGGAGGGAGGAAAGCAACTCAATAATTATATTTGTTTAATTTTTATATTTATATAAATCCTAATTAATTAGTTAACTGAAATAACAGACTTACCATCTGCCCATCCAGGGTCCAGTCTAATTGCTAGCATACAGTTATGCCCAACCTACCTCCCACATAGTTGGCATTTTTTGGTGCATTTGGTAGCAGTCTTAACAGAGAAGCCAAGATCTGAATGTTTTCAGAATGAACCAAAAAATATGAACCTTAAGATTGAGTTGAGCTACATCAATAGCATGGTGAAGCTTGCAGTGCTGCCCATTCATTGGTTGTGGATAAAATGAAGATTCCACGTATGTGGGCTGTCAAGCGTTCACAAGCCCTATGTTTAATGTATTATCATAATGTACCTATTACATGGCAATAGTTCCTAAAGTATAACTAGCTTCATAAACAGAAGGGAAAATATAATTCCTAACTCCAAAACATTACTTCCGATCCTGCAGTTCAAAGCTGAAAAAGGACCACTGGGGTTCCACATGGTATCCCACCGAAGCCCACCCACAGGCTACCCAGTACAGGGACGGGGCCTTAAAAAGACAAAGGGCGAGACCCTCAACTTGGGCAAATTGTTGTAGCTCAGTTGAAGTCACTAGATCTATAACAATTTACACTAGCTGAGAGTCTAGGCCAAAGGCAGATGAAGTCTGTCTGGGAAAGGGCTACAGGGATACATATAGGACAAGGATCAGGGTGATGATAAACATAAATAATGACTAGGGCTGGCAAGCAATTAAAAAAATTAATCACGATTAAGGCTGAAAGTTTGTCATGGAAGTCACAGATTCCATGACTTTCCATGACCTCTGTGACTTCTGCAGCGGCCTGTGTGCCTGGCACGAAGGCAGCTCAGGCAGCACCTGCAACAGTCGCACCAGCCGCTGCTGGGGCACTCTCAGGCCACTGTGCCCCCCCGCCCCAGCAGCAGCAGGAGTTTGGGTGTGGAAGGCAGGGCCGGCTCCAGCATTTCTGCCGCCCCAAGCAAAAAATAAATAAATAAATAAAGCCGCGATCGCAATCGTGATCGTCAGCGGCAATTGGAAAAAAAAAAAAAAGCCACGATCGGCGGCGGCAGTTCAGCGGCAGGTCCTTCACTCCTAGAGGGACTGAGGGACCTGCCGCCCCCAAATTGCCGCAGGTGCCGCCCCTCTCCCTTGGCCGCCCCAAGCACCTGCTTGTTAAGCTGGTGCCTGGAGCCGGCCCTGGTGGGAGGTAGTAAGGTTGTGGCACAGGATGGGGTGTGGTGGGTTCTGGGCGACGCTTACTATGGGGGGCACCCCGGAAACAGCAAAAAACCCCTCTCTCAGCTCCTAGGCTGAAGTGTGACCAGGCAGCTCTGCGCACTGCCTTTGCCTGCAGGCCACCCTCGCAGCTCCCATTGGCCACGATTTCCGGCCAATGGGAGCTGCGAAGCCGGCGCTCTGGGCGGAAGCAGTGCGCAGAGCTGCCTTGCCACGCCTCCGCCTAGGACCTGAGTGAGGGGGCTGTCACCACTCCTGGGGAAGCGCGGAACCATGTAGGAAACCTGTCGGCCCCGCCAACCCCTCCCCCCAGCACCAGCAGGGTTCCCGGGATGCGCGCCACCACTTGTGCCCCCCGAGCCTCCGTGGGGCTCCCGGCCAGGCTGCGTGCTACTATTTGCCCTGCCCAGCACCAGCAGGGCTACTGGGCTGTGTGCCCCTGGGGTGCCCCCCCCAGCATCTGCAGCACCCCCAGGCCACTCCCTCCAGCATCCGTGGCACCCCCAGGCCGCTCTACCCCCGAGCACCCGCAGCACCCCCGAGCCGCCCACCCTCCAAGATTTAGTCAGGCATATATAGTAGACGTCATGGACAGGTCACGGGCTGTGAATTTTTGTGTACTTCCCATGACCTGTCCACGACTTTTACTAAAAATACCTGTGACTAAAATATAGCCTTAATTGCAATTAGTCACACTGGTAAACAATAATAGGAAATCATTTATTTAAATATTTTTGCATGTTTTCTACACTTTCAAATATATTGATTTTAATTACAATACAGAATACAAAGTGTACAGTGCTCACTTTATATTATTTTTTTTACAAATACTTACACTTTAAAAATGAAAAGGGAAATAGTATTTTTCAATTAATTTCATACAAGTAGTGTAGTGCAATCTCTTTGTCGTGAAAGTTGAACTTAAAAATGTAGAATTATGTACAAAAATAACTGCACGTAACATTAAAACAATGTAAAACTTTAGCGCATCTGGCACATAAATATCTTGTGACACGTCTTACAAAAGTGCCATGTGAATGCCTGTTCTTACTTTCAGGTGACATTGTACATAAGAAGTGGGCAGCATTATCTCCCACAAATGTAAACAAATCCGTTTGTCTCTGCGATTGGCTGAACAAGAATTAGGACTGAATGGACTTGTAGACACTAAAGATTTACAGTGTTTTGTTTTTGAGTGCAGTTTTGTAACAAAAAATCGATATTTGTAAACTGCACTTTCATGATAAAGAGATTGCACTACAGTACTTGTATGAGGTGAACTGAAAAATACTATTTCTTTTATCATTTTTACAGTGCAAATATTTGGAAGAAAAATAATAATATAAAGTGAGCACTGTATAATTTATATTCTGTGTTGTAATTGAAATAAATATATTTGAAAATGTAGAAAAAACATCCACAAATATTTAATAAATTTCAATTGGTATTCTATTGCTTAACAGTGCAATTAAAACAGTGATTAATCACGATTAATTTTTTAAATCACGATTAACTTTTTTGAGTTAATCGCATGTGTTAACTGTGATTAATTGACAGCCCTAATCATGACATATTGCTTTTTCTAAATAAACTAGTGTCTAGCAAATTGTATGAGTTACTTAACTAACGGGGGAAAATATTTTATTTCCTAATATCATTCTACTGTATTCATTTACAATGGCTGGCAGCTTGAGTTCTGTCAGGGGATGGTCCCAGTATTTGGCACCTGCTCAGTCTAATCATTATTCATGCCTTTCATGCTCTGTGGCATTAACTCTATGGAACATAAATAGGGCCCTATCAAATTCACGGTCCATTTTGGTCAATTTCATGGTCAAAGGATTTCAAAAATAATAAATTTCATGATTTCAGCTATTTAAATCTGAAATTTCACAGTGTTGTAAGTGTAGGGATCCTGACCCAAAAATGAATTGGGGGAGGGGGGTTGCAAGGTTGCTGTAGAGGGGGTTATGGTACTGCTACTCTTACTTCTGCACTGCTGCTGGCGGCAGCGCTGCCTTCAGAGCTGGGCAGATGGAGATCAGTGGCTTCTGGCCGGGAGTCCAGCACTGAAGGCAGAGCCACCACCAGCAGCAGCACAGAAATAAGGATAGCATGGTATGGTATTGCCACCCTTACTTCTGTGCTGCTACCTACAGATTTGGGCCCTCAGTCAGCAGCTGCCACTCTCCTGCTGTCCAGCTCTGAAGGCAGCAACGCAGAAGTAAGGATGGCATGGTTCCTGACCAACAGCCACTGATCTCCGGCCACCTAACTCTGAAGGCAGCGCAGAAGTAAGGGTGGCAATACAACAACCCTCCTAAAATAACCTTGTGACTCCACCCACCCACAACTCCCTTTTGGGTCAGGACCCCCAATTTGAGTAACACTGGTCTCCCCTGTGAAATCTGTATAGTATAGGGTAAAAGCATACAAAAGACCAGATTTCACAAAGGGGAGATCAGATTTCACAGTTTGTGATGCATTTTTCATGGCCACGAATTAGGTAGGGCCCTAAACATAAAACAGGCTGTCAGTTTGTGGATGCAGAGTACATTTGCTCCAGCTTTAGACTGATTTGAATGCCTGTCTAAAAAATTTCTTGAGAGAATACAAAAGGAAATATTTTGTCCTGTCTAATTATTAGCATGATTTCTGATTTGCTATTTGATTCTGAGACATGAACCTTTACATCTAGAAGATTAAAGTGTTCCACTGCTGGAATGGTTTTTGATGAGGTAGAACCAGAAGTCTGTAAATCCATTCCCATGTTTTCAGTTAGTCAAGATCCTTGACCCCCTAAATATTTCAGGCAGAATAAAGGTGCTGCAATTCTAACAGATGATGCATCACAGAATAACATGAAATAAAATAATAATGAATAGAGCCATTAATGCCTGTACTGTAGGAATGCATCTAGTATATGACTCAATTTGCATTCAGTATTGAGCTACAGGAGGAGTATAAGTAATATTGTATAGAAATTGCAACTAAACTTCCTTCCTGTGTGAAATGAATCCACTAACATTCCCTATAACATTGACTTTATTATAAGCAATTTATCAGAAAACACTAATTTCAAAGCATCTATTATACCCTTGTTAAGCCTTTTATATTATCTTATTACTCATATCCTTTCCCCGTCATTAACTTCATGGATTATTCCCCCCCTTTAATTCTTTTTGTGAAATTTTAGTCAAAGAACATGTACAAATGGTATTAGAGAAAGTGCTGCATAGCCTTTTTCTTTATCCTCTCTCAAATATTTCCCAGAACGTTAGTAGGGCTTCATTGCTATAGAATCTATCTTTCTCGCTGGCTCAAAATTTAGACTAAACATGTTTTCTCCCCAGGAGGCTAAGTAAATATATGCAAAAGATGGTTGTACAGTTGGTGGGCTATACCCTTTGGGTGGCTATACATACCAATGTGCACTTTCCTCTAAGGATAGATTCAAAGCAAAACAGCACTATGGTATCTAGTCTCCACTTATCTTGCATTCAAATTTCAAAGTTAATGGAAGTTCCATGTTTGTTTAGACCCAGATGATGATAAGCATGTCCTGTTTGTACTAGAAAGGAACACAGGTATGATTGATCGAAGAAAATTATTGAGCTAAAAGGAAATAGATTTATAATTTTATACCTACCTTACCTGAAAAAAATATAGGGTAAGAGTCTCTCCTGCAACAAAGATCTGCTAGATGCAGGATGGCACTTCAGGGAGCTTGTTACTGCTTCCTGGTTTTCATGGCCAAATGGTTCTAAGTTATATCAAACAGTTCTAAGTTCACTATCATAGGGTACATATTCTCCTGGACATGCAGGAAGAAAGACAAGAAGCAAGAGATGTGGTTTAATTAGGCCACAACTTTATGAACTTAACTTCTTTGGGGATTATCTGTCAGTAACTTGTACAGTGCAGGTCATGATTTCTTCCTTAATTGTTTCCACCTATTTGGGGAAGGCTACCATCAGTCCTCCACCCCTCCAAGCTTGGTTTCAGCCAATTGCTGGGACTTCACCACCTTCCCCTGATAGGAGGGTGTGCCATTTTCAGGGTTTCCTCTGGGGTACAGAGTAAATCACTAATACCTACTTATAGCACAAGAGGTTGTTGCTTTTTCCCACTTGTGAAATGTGCCCCAAACTACGGGCTACTGGCAACACAAATCAATAAGCTGGGCTTTACAAGCCTGGCTCTTTCCCTCTGCAGCTAGCAATTTGCACACCGTCGCCCTTTGTTTCCCTAGGTGAGTCCTCAGGGCAGAGCAGAGCAGAGATAACCTAGAGATAACCTAAAATCTATAGAACTAGTTAGCCCCCGAGTGCTGTTCTGGCTCTGGGGCTCAGATCCCTTCAATCTCTACATGCCACTACATTACAAGTGCCCAGTCCTTCAACTTCTTGACACCCGCACTAAACACAGATCCACTTCCTCCATGGATGTAATGGTCCCCAGTTCACTAGTGTCAGGGCCAGGGAATAGGTGATCAGGCCTGGTAGTCAGAGCCAGTCAGGTACCAGGATTCAAACCAGGGATCAGAGTCAGAATCAGAAATAGGGATCAAGCAAGAGTCAGGTCTGGTGCAGCACCCAATCAGAAAGTCTATTAATTACTGTGCCTCCTTCTGGCTTAAATAGTAAAAAAAGCCCCTTACTTCCAGTAGTTCTGGGTGAGCTTCCCAGTGGCAGCCAAAGTGTGAGCCTGGGTTCAAGATTCTGGGGCTCTTACTTCACTCCATCCCCTAAGGCACCCTCAGGGAGGCCTTGGGCCTGATTTCCCAGGATGAGAGTCATGGGAGGCCCTCACTAGACTGGGGACATGTATGTTGTCAGCAGACTCCCAGAAATATTCTTCTGGTCTGTAACCCTCCCAGTTGACCAAATGCTAAAGTTTGACCCACTTTCTTTTGGAGTTGAGAGTTTCATGAATGATACATTCGTTTTGATCCTGGACATGCACCGGAGGGAGGGATGATTGGGAGTAGTGAAGGACTGGGTTTATCCAGAGGGACTAAAGTAGGTGGAGATGGAAGATGACTAGATTGATTTGGCAGTGAATTTAGTAGGGGTCAAAGAACTTGTACTCTAGTTTGTGGGATGGCCTATGCATGTGTATGTGTTTGGTTGAGAGCCAAATCTTCTGGCCCACAGAGAATACAGGGTCTTGCTGCTGACGTTGATCAGTATAGCGTTCGGAACTTCTCTTAGCATCTTTCGGCTGGATTTTCAGGTCCTCTTTGGTCTGGCATATCAGTTGTACCCAGATTGCAGCTGAGGGGTTGGTGGAAGTTATTTATAGCTCTGGATGGAAATGAGGGTGGAACCCATAATTTGAAAAGAAAGGACTTTTTACTGTAGTTGCATGTTCTGTGTTATCGTACACAAACTCTTCTAAGGGTAGTAGAGAAGACCAATCATTCTGGTGATAATGTATACAGCACCAGAGATACTGGTCCAGATTTTTATTTGTTCTCCCCATTTGGCCATTTGTCTGGGAGCAGTAGGTGGATGAGTGGCTGGAGCATTAGGTTGGCCTCCCACCAGAAACAGCAGACAACTTGTGGGCTATGATTGGAGATGGAAGACCAGGATGGTGAACAACTTGGTCCACCCAGAGACAGGAGGAAAGCAGGCCGATTCAGCAAACAAAGTGGACCATCTTGGAGAAGTGGTCTACAACCGTCAGTCAGGATTCCCGTAAATCAGTTGGATTCAGGTAATTCCACTATGAAGTCTAGGGAGATAAGTGCTCAGAGTCTGAATGGTACCTCATGGTTCTTTATCAGGTGGCATGTTGGCACAGGTGTTACAGGATACGATATTGGTCTGTATTAAGTATCAGGGGTAGCCATGTTAGTCTGTATCCACAAAAACAACAAGGAGTCCGGTGGCACCTTAAAGACTAACAGATTTATTTGGGCATAAGCTTTCATGGGTAAAAAGCTTTCGTAGGAAGAAGTGGCTTTTTTACCCACAAAAGCTTATGCCCAAATAAGTCTGTTAGTCTTTAAGGTGCCACTGGATTCCTCGTTGCTTTTATACGTCTGTATTGTGACTTGCATGAGGCACCACCAAAAGAACTGTGCAGCAAGCTGCTGGGTCTTCGAATGCCCTACCTGAGGGAAGCTGTGGCATGCTTGCAGAGCGACAGCCCTCAAGGGAGAACACATAGAATATCCCATTATAGATGTTGGAGGCCTCCTAGTTTAATGCTTCCTGTTTGTTGCGGGGATAATTTGGTTGAGGCCAACCGGATCTAGGTAAGGAGGTCTTGACAGGGGACAGTCCAAAGAAAGTTCTGGAGCTTGAGGATGATTGAGGCTTCAGGGCTTGGGCCTTTCAGGCAGCAAGATGCTCTCTGTTCAGGGATATTGCATCAGGCTTGCTATTTTTAGGCCCAGGTGACAGGAAATAAAATATAAGCATGAGAAGAACAGGGCCCAGTGAAGTGGTTGTTGATTAAGGGCCTTAGCACTGCACAGATATTCCAAGTTATTATGGTTGGCATACACCTGGTCTGGGTACCAGGCCCCCTCAAGATAGTAACACCATTCCTAAAGGCAGTCTTATTCACAAGTAGCTCCTTGTCCAGGATTTCATAGATTTGTCCTGCAGGGTGATTTTCCTGGAATAGAAAGCACATGGATCCAATACATTTTTGGGTATTGGGTACAACTCTGGGAAAGTGCTTCCCCGATTGTCACATTGGAGGATCCTGTTTACACAGTGAAGGCTTACGTGGGATCAGGATGGACCAGTCTGGGGGCAGAAATTAATATGCATTTTAGGCCATGCTGGTGTAGCCTTTCGAGGACATGCAGGGTGTGCTGTTCTGCACCATCAGAGAAAATCAGAATGTCATCCAGATATACCACCACATACTGCTCCATCACATCTCCAAACAGATCATTGTTGAAATGCTGGAATGTGATGGGTGCATTTTTCAAACCAAATGGCATTAGGAGATATTCACAGTGACCATATATTGTTCAAAAAGCAGTTTTTTAAATTCATTCCTTGCTGTAATGCATACCAAATGGTACTCCCCTTGGCAGGTAAGGCAAACTCCACAAGGTCCAACAGCTCGGGGATGAGTGGCAGTGGATAATCATTCCTGATTGTGATTTGGTTCACAGCCGAGTAATCCACACAATCTAAGGCTTCCATCCTTCTTCTTCACAAAGAGTACTGGCACCCAGTGGGCAAGGTGGATTTGTGAATAAATCTCTTGGTCAGGTTTTCTTGAAAGTAAACCCACAGGGTGGCTAACTTGGGCTTCAACACTGCATAAATGCTATGCCATAAATTCTATGGGCAGTCATGCTACCAGTGTGATGGTAGGCCATTTATTTTCTTTTTTGGTGTTTTTAAATACAATGTGATCTCTGTACTAGGAGGGGAGTTGGGGGTCAAGATGGGGCTGTGTACTCTCGCTCATGGTCCCTGGGAAATGGTTCATTCTGCTTCTGTCCTCCTGCCATTCCCGCAATCAATTATTCATGCAAGTGGTAAGATCAATAAAAGCATCCCGATCTGCCAGGGTCTTGATCTGGGACAGCTTATCCTTGATTTCTTCTTACAGGCCTCACCAGAACTGGTACAGTTGGGCTGCCTCATTCCAGGCTGCATGTGAGGTGAGCCATGGGAAATGCACAGTATAGGAAGCACCTATAGCTTGACCTTGCTGGAGTGTACACAGGGCAGCTTCTGTGGTGTGAGCACAATTGGGATAATCAAAGATGGCTGATATTGCCTGCTAGAAGATGCCCCAATTAGACACCACCAGACTAAATCATAAGTAAAGGGGAGGCCCAGTCCAATGCTTCTCTAGTCTGACATGGATGCATCAAAGGAGTGTGTTTGCGGGTGAGGAAGGACCTGGAAGTGGCACTGATTCTTTGGCATCCCCATGAAAATGCTTTGGCAGGGGGATCATGGGTGCTGGTTCAGGTGTGGTGGTGCATAAGATTGGATCCAAATCACCAAATTCTCAGTGCAAAGTTGGAGCACTTGCTCCTGCAACGTCTGGTTTGAGTGGTCAACTGCACAGCCTGTGCCTACATTGCTAGGCAAGAGGAACTATGCTGGATCTATGCCTGGCAGAGCTACCCCAGCACTGGGACCTGGGCAGTATGACCCAGTGGTCAAAGCAGGGAGGTCAAGCATAGTGCAAATCAGGGTCAAAGCCACAGTCAGGAACCAGAAACCAAGCCTGGGGAAAGAGTCAGAATCAGGAACCAAGCTAGGATCAGAGCCAGAATCAGAAACCAGGGATCAAGCAAGAGTCAGATCCAGTGCAGCAGCCAGTGAAGAGGTCTCTCAGTCGGTCAGGCAACCTTCTGTGCTTCCTTCTGCCTTAAATAGTATGGCTGGGCCAACTGGTGGGGCCAGTCATTGTCCCCAATCAGAATCATTGTGGGTAGTGCCTCTGGGAGCACTACTAGCCCCTTTCTTCCAATAGTTCTGGTGAGCTGCCCAGTGGCAGCCAGATGTGAGAGCTGCCCAGGAACCCATGGGTCCTTACAACTAGCTTCATCTCATTTCAACACTCTCCTTAGCACACAGCAATTTAGTTGTCTGTAGTAAAACCAAACAGAAGTTTGAAAAAATGTAAGATAACTATTCAAATAGAAGCAAGTATGAGGACTGGAAATATGTTTAACAGCTGTAAGAAAAATATGAGACACAATCTAGAGTCTATACTTATTAATAAGTTCCTTTCCTGTCTATCAAGGTATTCTTTACCCAATGGTCACTACAGACAGTTCCTGTCCAATCCAGAGAGCTGGAATCCATTTTTTGTAAGACACTCATGCTGACAGAGTGTCATAATGGGTGACATCTTGTGACCTTCTTTGCCCTATAGTACAGTTCCAGACCTTTTGTTTCTTTTCATAATCAGGGTGTTTCCTTAATTTCAGTTCATCCCTGATGGCCTTACTATTCAAGATCTTTTTCTTGGGCTCTTTTGTGCTTTGTAAAGGCTCAAGCATGCACCTGGTCTAGATTCTAAACACTTGGTGGGCTGGGTTAAAAGATGTCAATTGTTCTCACTCCTGATTGGGTTAGCTCAAAGAACCGTCTGGTTCGTGGTGACTAGCTTTACCTCCAGCAGCTTTGGAACATAATGTTCTACATATCACATAAGTCCTAAAATATTGTCCTTACATACATCCCTCAATAACCATGACAACCAACAAGTTTTTAACTTTCGGCAGAGACCACGCATGACCTCCTTCAGTGAAATATCCTGAATATGGCAATCACAGGGGAAACTTGCCCATCTAGGCATGTCTAGGCAAATTCCTGGGTATAGACTCATAATTGTGTACCCTACATCTGTTGCCAGCATGGGGCACCTTGGTCACAGAGGATTAAGAAACCCGGGAAAGAGAGTTGTTTCCCCATTGCATCAGACATTAGGATCCCCAAGCCCACTCCCAGCTTCTTTAGGGGATGTCTTCCCTTAAGTTCATTCCAACTCCAGTTTATCAGGGAACTGTGTCCCCTCATAATGAGCACCCACACTTGACACCTGCCGTAAGCAGGCACCAGCAATTAACTTGGCTGCCTTCTGCCCCCCTGATCACCCTCCCATCCCTTCCGACCCCGAGCCAGGTTCCCAAATAGCTAATAATTCCCTCCCTAACACTGGCCAAAAATAAGTCAGCACCCCTTTCAGAGAGATGTACTCCACGTTCCCTGAATGACTCAGTACTAAATAGGATACTTTTGATGGGTAAGTACTGGCCCACCCTTCTTGCTAGGTTTCTGAGTCTGGGCTCCAGCCCAAGTGGGACGTCTACACTGTTCTTTTTAGTTCCACAGCGTGGACACTAGCCAGCTGACGTGGACACAGACTCATTGTCCTGGGGTATTTTGCACAGTTCCCTCATAGCTGCGAACAGGCAGTTCTAACTTCCTCCACTGACATAGGGTCTTTAATAGATCCAAGCAGAATAAAGGAGTCACATAAACTCATTAAAAAAACCTGACTGTAAGGTTTGGATCCTTACCGGTATTTAGGCACCTTTTTAGGCTCCTTTGTAGTATCTGAGCCAAAATCCTGTATTATAACTTTGAAATATCTTTTTTGTTGCAAAAAGTTAAAAAATACATAAATATTTAACAAAAATAAACCCAAAGTAAAATCTTAGCCTGTAAGAATTGTCCACACTTATTTCTCTTCAAAGGGGTAGTTTTATGATATAATTCACTTGATATTCTAAACATGGTTTCAAAGCAAAGCTGATTGCAAAGTATAGCTCTAGTTACCAGAATCATTTAAATCTGTTCTTGTCAACATTTTTTTAAAGATGTCTTTTAAATGCAAGAAATATTATCTGTAAGAAAAAAAAAAGACTTCAAGTTGGGAGGTCTTAGCCCTGGTCCAAAGCCAAAACTGAATCAGTAAACATGGGACTAATGGCCCACAGGACAACTACTGTGGAGTACTAGCCTTTGATCAAAGCAGGAAACTACAGGACAGAATTTACTGCATTTCTGTGTTGTGTAAAACCAAAGTTAACTCTTTGTAGCATGGATCCCATATGAGTCCCTGCTCCCCAATCAGCAATTTCTCTTCAATACATGAATAACTCAAAAAAAAAAAATCAACAATGACAGTTACAGCATTATGAATGGATGCAAATTCTCCCTATACATTTTCTGTTTTGTGATTAATGCCATAAATGTTGTTAGAATAATGTATAATAACAGATTTTTGTTTTGATTAAGGCACTCGAGAGGGAAACAGGGGACTGGTTCAGTTTCCAGCTCCATTACAGACTTCTTGTTTGACTTTGAGCAAGTCACTTACCTTTTCTGAGGGTACCCTAAAATGTCATGTCATGTGGCTACATTCAATAGTACACTATAGTGATGAATGCCACAGAAAAGCACATAAATAAATCACTATTGATCAATACATACTTCAGTATATGCTGCATATAAATTGTTCAAGAGGTAGAGAACATTTTTCACACTAGAATTAGAAGAACAACTTTCCTTTCACACTACCAGAGGCTCATCAAACATCTCTGTTTTATTTTAAAACCAGGTCAAAAGAAAGTATAGCAAAGAAATAAAAATTGAGTAAGATGATTGGACACACATCCAGTGGAAAACATTCCACATCATAGGTCAGCAGTTCTCAAACAATGGGGCAGGCCTCCCAAGGGAAGCATGGGAATGTGTCATGTGAGGCGCGGGCTGTGGGCTCTTTTTTTTATTTATTTATTTATTTATTTATTTAGAGTTCTGGCTTTCAGCCCTGGGTGGCTGGTGCTGGTGCAGAAGGGGTGTGCACACCCAGGAGGTGTGAATAAAGGGGACAGCCAGAGCCCCACCATCCAAACTCAGGCTCTCCTTCCCTGTCACCTCAATCCCTCACCAGGAAGCAGTCCAGGCTTGGGTTCTCCAACCCTCCCGAGGCAGCAGGGTTCTGGCTGTCAGCCCTGGGTTGGCAGCAGCAGTGCAGAAGTAACGGTGGCAATGGGGTGCTAAGTCTACTGTGAAATGTTATTACAAATATCACTTTTCACTTTGTTGCCCGTACTTCTGCACAACCAGCCAGCAGCTGTTGCTCACTGCTCGGCCTTCAGAGCTGGGTGGTGGTATATGTACTTGTGGGGATGGGGCGTAAACAACTAGACACAAAGAAGGGGGGCTGATCAAATAACTTTGAGAACCATTGTCATAGGGGAACCTAGCAACTAAAGTGATGGTGCATCAGAAATGCCTACTATAGGTTTTGTAAATAGAGGCTACTATAAACCAAGACTATGACCTGCCAGCCTACCTCCTGACCCCATACTGAACTGTGGGTGAGCAGAATCCCATGGACCTCTGTTCATGTAGACCTCAGTGCAGGATCAAGAATAAAAAGATCTTTTCCCTATGGATTAAAGATGTTAACATGGAGAGTGGGGAGGTTAGGAAGTAAAAAAACAAACAAAACCCCCCAGGAAACACAGCTAGGAGTTTCTGACGCTGATTGTGGATACTTACCTTCCAAATAGCATTTTCTCCCCAATCTCACCCCTTTCCCAAAAAGACTATCTTACAAGCCCACTCCTGAACACATTATTATGAGGGTAAAGATGGAGCTGAACTTCAGTTAACACTTTGTTCATTGGGAACCAGGTAGTTTCCTGCACCCTGCCGCACACACACAGTTATCCTTTATATTTTTTTCATAAAATGTGTCTGTAAGTATTGTGCAACTTAGACATGGAACATAGGAATATTGTCACTCTTCATCTAACATCTGAGGCTGCTCACCTAGGTTTGGAGGGAATCATAACAGCTTTATTGAATCTTGTTTCAGTCAGGGAATAGAGATGTTAATTTTTTCCTTCATTATAGCAGTTGCCAGATAACAGCTGCAGGAGTGAAGGCTGCAAAAGTGTTCCCTATAACCTATTTTTCACATGCTCATAATTTTCCACAACATTCATCTTTTGAACTAAGATTGTTCATCTTTCCTCTCCTCAAGGAAGTTGTGTTAGATAAACAAAACAACCCCCCCCCCAAACAAACAAGCAAAATCCACTCAGCCATATTTAAGTTCTAGAGATCTGAAAACATTTATTTTCTTATTGTCAGAAAAAAATATCCTAAGCACATTTTCCTGAACATGACAACAGAAAAAATGGCTGTTGTGTGAAACAGAAGACTTTGCATGCAATTCACTGAGGTCTAATTCTTTTGTTTGGTTTCCAGAAACAAAATTTAAACAATTAAAATTGGTAATCATTGTAAGGCCCTAAAATTTCAGTCTTCAAGTTTCCTTGATGAACAACAGAGAAAAGTCCTTCCTGACAGCAATGGAATAAAATAGCACTCTCCAGGAAAAGGGTTGAATTATCCCAGAGATAGGGAAATCAATTTGCTCCCCCTTCCATTAGATAAGACAGAATAAACTATTACTGAAAGACATTTCATTAGAATATTTTAGCATTTAACATTTTTCAATCTTCTGTTGAATATCTTCCTCAATCATTTTTCAGGATAATGTCTGCCTTTCTGTATCCCTCCAACCCTCCCTCCACCCGTTTTCTGTTCCTCAATATCTCTGTCTCATGTAAATAATCAGTAAATTTAAGCTTGATTCTTCATTCCAGCAAACTTATTCCTCGACCATATTGTTTCCTTTTGCTCTTTCTTCCTATAGTGTTCTCACATATGCATTTCATTTACTCACTTCTCCTATGTTCAGTTGGCCTTAGTTACATCAACCCCCAAGATATCTTCTTTCTATCTTTCTCCCTTCTTCCCCTTTGTCTCATAATTCCCTCCTCCTCCCTAGTATATCATTACTTTGTGCTAACAGATCTTTTTCGTCTCTCCTTCCTTCCCTTCAGTAATTATTATAGTTATGCTTTGGCCCAAGGCCTTCTACTAGGTAAAGTTCATTAGGGTATCCAAGCTTGTGTGAGCAATCAGTGAGACTAAACATAATATAGTGGGAGTAGTTTCTGGCTCTCCTTGTTTGGTATTTGCTTCTCCTTTCAGGAGGGCAGAATTATCAAACACTCATCCATTCAGAGAGCCGAACCCTATGGTATTTACTTAAAAATCCTAGAATCTGGATGCCATATTGTTTCTGTGGATAAAGGAGCTGGGCTGGAACTTGACACTGACTACCAACTGAACCAGGACTTTTTGAATATCCCAGTCTAAATACATTCACAGCAAGGTTTGGAGCTTCCAAAGTGGCAAATATAAATTATAAGAGTGTGTGGATCTGGAGGAGTTGTTGTTCCTGGGGCCAGGGATACCCACAGTGTAGAAGCTTCCTTGTGTTCTGAGTTCTCTATTGCACCCTTCTTTCATTGACTGGCTCTGTGATCAAGAGGGTCATCTGAACCACTGTGGAAAGACATCAGAGAATTATTACTGAGATTGAAGCCGCTTTGTAATTATCTGCAAACTCTACATATCTGTGCAGGAATTTGTACCACTATATTTAGTTTCAGCCTGGTTTGTTGGGCTAAGTCACATCACAGAAGGGAAGTCAGATAGATAGTATTTCTCTTATTTTCCTGATTACACTGGTTTATCCCATGTGATCAAGAGTGCCAGCGGGGCTCCACAGAAGCCATTTACACCTGGTTTTTCTGAGAGAGAGAGCACTGATCTGTCTGATCTGGATATTACAACAATCTGGAATCCATAACTGCCTTTTGTCCTACAGCTGCAGAGGTGTTAACTTGAATGGTCTCTTGCAACCTGTGTTAACTTCTTATCTGTTCTACCTTGTATTTAGCTGACACTCTGAGTACCTTTACCAGGCCTGAAAAAGAGCTCTGAGTAAGCTCAAAAGCTTGTCTCAGTCACCAAGAGAAGTTGGCCCAATAAAGGATATTATTTCACCCACCTTGTCTCTCTAAAACACATCAGACATAAAACATTATCTTCCAACTTTTGTTTCTGTCTGACTCTTGCAGGCAGTTGCCTTTCCATTTTGTTATTATCTTCTGTAATATTTCCAGTTAGTGGAAACTACTCAATGCCATTTTATAGTCTGGCTCTTCTAATTACAGCCCCTTGTTCTATCCTGAGATCAGTTCTCTTGTTACATCAGGGATCATGCCTAAACACACACCTGTTTCCAGAAACCACTGAAGCCAAACTGTTTATAGGTTTAACAGTGGGAAAAATGAGGTTTTTTGAAAGTTTAGGGCATGCTGGCAGGTTCTCATGAAGAAAAAAAGATCCTTTTGAACCAAACTTGCAAAAATTTGCGTAGTTCCGTTAATAATCCTGCATTTTCCAAATCAAAGTTACAATGCTCAAGTTTCATTTGGAGTAATGGAATATGGCTGACCTGTGTCTTAGACATCTGTCTGAACAGTTTACCCAGTTCTGGCTTCAGGATTTTGGCAGTCCCCAGAGAGGTTATTCTTGCAGGGTCCCCTCCCTGACTCTCTTCCTCCTCACAAATACTCCTGTCTCTCACTCACCAGTATACTCCAAAGTCTCACATTAAATATGGACTGATATGCAAATTGGGGGCCTCCTTCATCATCAAATTTTACAGAATTCAAAAATCAGCTCTGCCTAAGTGACAATTTATACAAATTTATGTTGAAAGTGTAAGTGAATAAAATACCATTGATGAAGCAGTGTCTTGTTCCACTCTGGCACCACAGACATTTGAAGAAACTGTCAGACCCGGAATGAAAATCAGTTTTGGTCACAGCGTTAAAATCCCATCCCTGGTAATGGAAAATATCCTGTTATTAGTATGGGAGAAAAAATTCCTGTGCATACTAAAGTTCCAGTTCAGTGCAAAATGACTGTGAAAATACAAATGCAAGTGTCTCTAACTCAAGGACTTTTCCCCAGAATGTGTTTTTTGTCAGAACCTAGTTCCAGTCCACTTGCAAAGAACACAGTCAGCATTTTCATACTAGCTTGGAATTCATGAGTGCAAGCAGAAATGTCTCTGCCACTGCCCTGAGGTGGAACTAGGAGGAGGAAATTTTTTGTTAGCTTATGTTAGCGCCTGCAGTATAAAATGTCATAGCGTCTTTTTCATTTTTATTTTAACTTCTTCATATAGCTGCCAGTTCTAAGAGAAGTTGTTTTACAATTTGATTGGTCTTTAGCTCTATCTGAAGAGTAAAATGAAAAGACTATAGCTGCATCAGATATTTAAATTCTAGTAAACAAGCTCATGTCGTTATCATAGATGTACCCACCATTCATTTTACCAGGTCAAGTTGAGCCCAGGCTAATCAGATGTCATTCTCGCTGTAGTAAAAAGAAACTGTGCCCAATAATGCCAGGGTCGAATTTAATCTATTGTCTCTTTCCCTTGTAGATGGGAGGTGGTGAAATCCCAGAGCTGACACACTGTCTTTTGGTGTGTTTGCATACTGATCCAAACTTTGCAACTCAGATCCACTTCTGTTATCCAGTCACGTCTATTAGGTCCAGTTAATTTTATACTTTTATCATTTAATGGTTATGGGGTTTTAATCTACTATAAATATAAAATGTTATTAAAATAAAATTCAGCTGCAAAGTCAAACATTTGAAAGTTAGGGAATGCCAGATTTACAGTTGCTTGTGCAAACTTAATTCAGCCCACTTGTGTATCCAACTTGTGACTTGAATGAAACAGAGGTCCTGTGGAAAAAAAATAGGATGTGATTACATCATTTAAAATTGTTTCAGTGTTTACACACAAGGGGGCTGAATTAAAATTGTACTGGAAACAGTTAAAATGGCATTTCCTAACTTCTGAGGATTTTGTAACCTAAATAACATTTTTAAACATAGGGGTATTTTATATATAAATTCCTAGGTTTTTGGAGAATTTGTTTATATCCACAACAGTAGCAACATCCAGGATTGTTCATTTTCAGGCAAGGGAGAGAATGAGTGTAGATGGGACATTGAGGTAATGTGCCTGGTGTGGTAGGTAAGATAAAGGGACAAGGAAGCCTGGTCCAGCTGTCTTCCTCCATCTCACCATCTGCAGCTACAGATGCTCTGGCAACATCCAGGTATGCCCAGTGCAATGTGTTGCTGCTGCTGCATTAGAGGCAGCAGGGTCCAAGGCTTTAGAATGTTTGTTTTCATTTATTCTGGCATATTACCAAAATTTTCCTGTGGAGCACAAGTGACAAAAGAGAAAAGGTTACTTTAACAGTTTAGAACTCAGCTAAACCTGAATGGAATTCCATGTGATTAAGAAAAGGCACTTCTCTAGCCCAAGTACTTTCTCCCTGCCAAATTTGAAAGGCCTGCTGCAAACTATGGAGGCTTTAGAATTTTTCAGAAAGTGTTACAAGCATAATTTATAATAGAAGGGTTTGGGCAACCTAAATATAGAGGTCGCTACCAGTTTACCCTACAATGTATAGGTCCAGGATTTGGCACCTACTGAATAAATAATCCTACATTATTAAACAAATAAAATGCTTCTGCTTGAAATGAAATATTCCTGTGCATAAAGCTGAACATCCCTCAGCTGCAGATATTGCAACCTATCAATGCAAATAAAAATACACCTTAGGCCTGCATTGATTATGTGGGTATAATAGTGCTGCAAGCATCTGTGTCCTTTCCAGTAAGTAGTACCACCTCATGTAAAATATATTAATATTTATGTTACATACCTATGCAGTAACTAGGATCTGTGCAGCAGAATTGTTTTTCTGCCTTTTAGTTTAAAAAAACAGATTGGTATGAAGATAATACTGAAATCAGATCCAACCTAAGAATCAGGTATATAAATATTCATGCAAAAATAAGTGTAAATGTTTGCACTTAATTTTCCAGTAATTTTACACACAAAAAGGTATTTGTGCATACAAATATCAAGGCAGAAACACTGCTACATATTTGCATGCACTAATTACCATCGGTGCTGTTGCACAAATATTTGATTTGCATGAACAACTATGGTAACTGCACATGAAAAATAGGTATACATTTGCACTTGGACTTTTCTATGTGCCTTTGCATTCCTGACCTTTTGAAAAATCAGACTCTAAACACCAGATCCTCTCCCCAGGTCTCAGCTCCAGTAAAATGGCTCCCCATCTCATACTATGGAGGAGGATTAGACATTCTGCAAGACATATTTGCAGGATGGTGCTGCTCTCATTCCACAGCTTGAGATGGGAGCATTCATCTTTCCTTGTTCTAATAGAATTCCCCAACACAAAGACAAGTTACCAGTGCTGAGAGCTGTGAAAATGATTTGTTGTGTGAGGGAAAACACTAGAATCCACCTGTTCATAAAAAAAAGCTCAAGCTAAGTTTTGTTTGTGTTGTTAAAAATAAAGGGAAACTACAAAAGAAGGTTGAGTTTTGGAACCTAGCCCAGTGTTTGTCTGTGCCACGCTAAGAGCAGGTTGAAGACTTTGCCCTTTCACGGTGAGACATTAAAAGGATTTTTGTGACACAACCAATTTGCCTCTGTTCAATATGTACATATCCACATATATAAACATTTCAAGGAATATCACTTATTGTATGAAGAAAGGAACATACAAACAGGAAGACTACATGTAGACAAAAGTTAGTGGTATTTCACAGAAAATATGTATTTGTCTTAATGAGTGCACCACTTTTGATTCTAATACATCACAGTGGAATTTCGTATTCAGACTGCAGCCAGTTCCTCAATGTTCTCCCATTCTTTTGTCATGGATTATTGCTGAAGTGAAATACCAAATGCAGAGGTCTTCCACTGAAACAAAATTTTCATAATAACTATGGAATAAGGCCAGATTCCATTACCATTGCTAATACTGCAGAGAGCCTTACTCAATGAGTAGTCCCACTCAGTTTGATGGGACTACTCACAGAGTAAGGTGCTGCTCATCATGAGTAAGGATGGCACAATCTGACGTTTGCAGAAAACAGAATCCCCCTACCCTCCACCCCCATTAAAAGCTGTATAAAGCTAGTTCTTCTGTCTACATAGCCTTTGCAAAAGGAATAAGGTCAAGTTTTGCAACACACACACAAACACATGGAACTTTAACATGTAAAATGTTTCAAGACCCCTGATTACGATTCAGAAACATGTGTCCTGCCAGTTTCTTTCTTTGTAGAGCTCAGCTATATATCAGTGGGGGGGGGGGGGGAAATGAGCTCTCTTACAGTAAAACATATAGAATAATTACAAATTCCAACAACTGTGCATTGTAAAATGTCTCAAATAGATATATGAAAAGAACACTCTTAGGGAATGTCTACACTACGAGAGTAGTTCGATTTTACTTAAATCGAATATGTGGAATCGATATTACAAAATCGAACGTGTGTGTCCACACTAAGGACAGTAATTCGACTTTGTGAGTCCACACTAACGGGGAAAGCGTTGACATTGGAAGCGGTGCACTGTGGGCAGCTATCCCACAGTTCCCGCAGTCCCCGCTGCCCATTGGAATTCTGGGTCGAGCCGCCAATGCCTTCTGGGTAAAAAATGTGTCGAGGGTGCTTTTGGGTAACTGTCGTCATCCGTCCGTCACTACCGCCCTCCCTCCCTGAAAGCGCCGGCGGGAAATCAGTTCGCGCACTTTTCTGGTCAGTGACAGCGTGGACGCCACAGAACTGCGAGCATGGAGCCCGCTGCGACCATCACTGCAGTTATGGCCGTTGTCAACACCTCGCAGCTTATCATCCACCTTTCCCAGAGGCAGATGCAGAGAAATCAGGCGAGGAGGCTACGGCAGCGCGGTAAGGGCCTGAAGTCTGAGAGTGGCACAGACCTGTCAGAAAGCACTGGACCCAGTGCCGAGGACATCACGATGGCAATGGGTCATGTTGATGTTGTGGAACGGCGATTCTGGGCCCGGAAAACAAGCACAGACTGGTGGGACCGCATAGTGCTGCAGGTCTGGGATGAATCACAGTGGCTGCGAAACTTTCGCATGCGGAAGGGGACTTTCCTGGAACTTTGTGAGTTGCTGTCCCCTGCCCTGAAGTGCAATGACACCCGGATGCGAGCAGCCCTGACTGTCCAGAAGCAAGTAGCCATAGCCCTCTGGAAGCTTGCAACGCCAGACAGCTACCGGTCAGTCGCAAATCACTTTGGCGTGGGCAAATCTACCGTGGGGGTTGTTGTCATGCAAGTAGCCAACGCAATCGTTGAGGTACTGCTCTCAAAGGTAGTGACCCTGGGAAACGCGCAGGTCATCATAGAAGGCTTCGCCGCGATGGGATTCCCAAACTGCGGTGGGGCTATAGATGGAACTCACATCCCTATCCTGGGACCGGACCACCAGGCCAGCCAGTACATTAACCGAAAGGGCTACTTTTCAATGGTGCTGCAAGCACTGGTGGACCATAGGGGACGTTTTACAAACATCAACGTCGGATGGCCGGGCAAGGTTCATGACGCTCGTGTTTTCAGGAACTCAGGTCTGTTTAGATGGCTGCAGGAAGGTATTTACTTCCCTGACCAGAAAGTAACTCTTGGGGATGTGGAGATGCATATAGTCATCCTCGGGGACCCAGCCTACCCGCTAATGCCCTGGCTCATGAAGCCCTATACTGGCGCCCTGGACACTGAAAAAGAACTCTTCAACTACCGGCTGAGCAAGTGCAGGATGGTGGTGGAGTGTGCTTTTAGCCGTCTCAAGGGGAGATGGAGAAGCTTACTGACTCGCTGTGATCTCAGCGAAACCAATATCCCCATTGTTATTGCAGCTTGCTGTGTGCTCCACAATCTCTGTGAGAGCAAGGGGGAGACCTTTATGGCGGGGTGGGAGGTTGAGGCAAATAGCCTGGCTGCTGATTACGCCCAGCCAGACAGCCGGGCGATTAGAAGAGCCCAGCGGGACGCGCTGTGCATCCGGGAGGCTTTGAAAGCTAGGTTCCTGAGTGAGCAGGGTAACCTGTGACTTTTAAATTTGTGTACAGAGAAGCTGAACCTGCCCCCGTTTCTTTACCCAGTGAATGTTCACTATCCTCTCCAGTTACATACCCCGTTCACCCTGTTCCAACCCTTCCAACACACGTTTAAAAATAAAATCACTGGAAATTTGTTAATGAACACAGTTGTCTTTATTACTGTTTTCGCGGTAAAGTGTTGAACCTGGGACGCAGACTGTGGTGGGGAGCGGGTGTAGTGTAGTGATGCAAATGACGCTTCTAAACTCCAGGAATGACAGGCTCCGCAGTGGTGGACTGGTGGTTTCAACGGAGCCTGCCACCCCTCCTGTTCGGGACTCTGTGTCTGGGGGGGCTATGTGACTTTGTGGCAGGGGGAGGACGATTACAGATCCCCTGCTGCGCGGCTCTGTGATCCAGGATAAGGACCGCTGCATAAGATCTCTAACTGCCCTCCCCCACCACAAAGTCACAGAGCAACGCCCCCCCCCCCCAGAACATGAAAACCACCTCCCAGACTGACCAGGGTAACTAGTGACTGCACTGTGTGTGTGACCTGCTGCTGAACCTGCCCCCGCCTCTGTACCCTGGTAAAGGTGACTGTCCTGTCCAATTACCAACCCCCTTCCCCCCTTCAGACAGACTCTCCTCTAAAAGAACATGATGGAAACAGTAATTAACAGAAACGTATTTTTTATTAGCAACTACACATGAAACTGGGGGGGTGAAACTTGGACGGGGGCTTGGGTGAGGCAGGAAGGAAAGGACTTGTCAAATTTTGGGGAATGACAGCCTTCTAGTACTAGAGCAGTCTGCAGGGGTGGAGTGAGAGTTTTCACGGACTCTGCCGCCCCTCCTTCTTTGGACTTTGGGTGAGGGGGGTATGGGACTTGGTGGCGGGGGAGGGCGGTTACAGATAGACTGCAGCGGGGCTCTGTCCTCCTGCCTCCGGTCCTGCAGAACATCCACAAGGCGCCGGAGCGTGTCTGTTTGCTCCCTCATTAGTCCAAGCAGCATTTGAATCGCCTGCTGGTCTTCCTGCCGCCACCTCTCCTCCTGTTCCATGTGTGATCGGTGCATTTGGGACAAGTTATCCCTCCACTGGGTCTGCTGGGCTGCCTGGGCTCGGGATCAGCCCATAAGTTCCGAGAACATGTCCACCCGTGTCCTCTTCTTCCTATGCCTAATCTGTAAAGGAACAGGCAAGCAGTCCCAATACTAACATTCCCCTACCTAATTCAAAGCAGGTCACCATGAGCAACATCACTCTGATGAGGATTTCAGAGACGGAAAAAGAGACGATGCTTCGGGAAAGCCTGCAAAGACCAGGGCCATATGCCGCCATGCTCTGCAGGGCAATGATCCCGGAGTACTTGCTTCTCTCCTGGCACGGAAATGTTTGCTACTACGGAGGACCCAATAAGGCCGCTCTCCCCAGGTACCTGATGCAAAGGCTTTCCAATTACCTCCAGGAGAGCTTCGTGGAGATGTCCATGGAGGATTTCAGCTCTATCCCCGGACATATAGACCGCATTTTACTGTAGCTGCACTGGCAGGGACTAAACAGTAGAGTGGCTTGGGCAGAACAATCATGCTAAACTGGACAATGTTAGATTTTTTTCAGTAGTTGCACTGCCAGGGACTGAAAACTTAAGCGCCTAGGGCAAAGTAATCATGCAAAACCCATTGTTAATATTGTTAATATTCCTGTTCTGTTAAAAATAAATGTTTAGATGTTTTAAACACTTACTGAGTGATCCTTCCTCTGATCCTGTGTCCGGGTTAATGGCTGGGGACGGTTGGTAGGGGATCTCTGTAAGGGTGATGAAGAGATCCTGGCTGTCGGGGAAATCAGCGTTGTAAGCTCTGTCGACTGCCTCGTCCTCCTCATTTCCTTCCTCATCTTCCCCGTCTGCTAACATGTCCGAGGAAGCGGCCGTCGACAATATCCTATCCTCAGAGTCCACGGTCACTGGTGGGGTAGTGGTGGCGGCCGCACCTAGGATGGAATGCAGTGCCTCGTAGAAACGGGATGTCTGGGGCTGTGATCCGGAGCGTCCGTTTGCCTCTTTGGTCTTCTGGTAGCCTTGTCTCAGCTCCTTGATTTTCACGCGGCACTGCGTTGCATACCGGCTGTATCCTCTCTCTGCCATGGCTTTAGAGATCTTCTCATAGATCTTTGCATTCCGTCTTTTGGAGCGCAGCTCGGAAAGCACGGACTCATCGCCCCACACAGCGATCAGATCCAAGACTTCCCGATCAGCCCATGCTGGGGCCCTCTTTCTATTCTGAGATTGCATGGTCACCTCTGCTGGAGAGCTCTGCATCGTTGCCAGTGCTGCTGAGCTCGCCACGATGTCCAAACAGGAAATGAGATTCAAACTGGCCAGACAGGAAAAGGAATTCAAATTTTCCTGGGGCTTTTCCTGTGTGGCTGGTCAGAGCATCCGAGCTCGGACTGCTGTCCAGAGCGTCAACAGAGTGGTGCACTGTGGGATAGATCCCGGAGCTATTAGCATTGATTTCCATCCACACCTAGCCTAATTCGACATGGCCATGTCGAATTTAGCGCTACTCCCCTCGTTGGGGAGGAGTACAGAAGTCGAATTTAAGAGACCTCTGTGTCGAACTAAATAGCTTCGTGGTGTGGACGGGTGCAGAGTTAATTTGATGTAATGGCGTTAAATTCGATTTAAACTCCTAGTGTAGACCAGGCCTTATACTGTTACACTCTGTAAACCTATGCAAACAGATGAGATTTAGACTCCAAATTAAACAGCTTGACTGAGGTACACCATGGAAATATGCTGGGACTGATTAGATATAACGGCAGAAAACCACTGTCAATTCTTGCAATCTTTCCTGTCTCGCTCTAGAGTGATATGTTTTCAGAAATCTGGCTACCTACAGACCAGACCAAATGTGTTGGGTATTTGCCAGTTACCTCCTTTGATGGCCCCCCACTATTGCAATTAATTTAGGGGTGGAGACAGGCCTGGGCTCAAGCACAGTGCAGAGTTTAACAGCCTTTTTGCATATTCCAATGGGAGCAGTCAAATGGGCTGTGGAAGCAAAGAGGCACCCAAAAAACAAAACCAAACATGCCAGTAAATGAGAAAAGGAGCAGACTGAAACACAGAGACAATGCACATCTCTTGGGATGTGAATGCTTGATTAGTAATCAGTGTTTTGGCTACATATCAAAATATTTCAATGATAATAATGAAAGTGTGAGCTATTTTGCATGAGATCTAAAGAGTATTTTAATTCTTTTTATTATACATGCACTTTGATGGTGTTCTTCCCCATGATATCTGGGTTCTGTTAATCAATATTACTGAAGAAGAATATTCCCAAGGGTAAATAAACGTACACACATCAATGTGATTACGGGGATAGCACCTAAACAATAAAGTAGCCTATGAGCTGTTGTATCAAAATACGGCAGACATTTTGGGCTAGATCCTCACAACAACAACAAAAAGACCTTAAACCAGCCATAAAAGTGCAGCTGTGGAGTTCCTTAGCATGAGGTATTCTTCAGCTGGTATAATACTGGCACAGCTAGCTTTATGCCATCTGCTTCCCCCATTATATCTTTGGTGTAGGTTGAAGGTGAGGCAGCATGTCAGGATGGGGGAGGTGGATAAAACTGCAGTGTTGTGCAGTCTGGTGATCCTAGGCTAGCATAGCAGGCTCTAGAGACCTCTTCTAGAGCAGTCCTGAGGCTGCTCTAATGTGCCTGGAGACCAGTCTGGCCTCTGGTCATATCAGTTAATGATTTATGGGAAATGTCCCAGCTCCTGACTGACAGACCTGGAGGAGTCACAGAACAGCACAGGAAAGAGTATGGAACATATTCTTTTATTTCACAAAATATTTCCAACCCTCCCCCCACCTTCCATACATGTATATATTAGATTTACATGAGGGGGCAGGAAGATTGGAGAGCAACAGTTTAACACATTTTGTTTTGTTTTGAATCCACCCAAGACAGGTTGGTTCAGAATTAGTGACATTCATAGGCTCTTCTGGGCTTGTGTTCTGTAGAGTATAGACAGTGCACAGGGGAACTTCACAGCTGGTAACCATATTCTGCTTTCTGAGTCAAGCCATGAGCTTCCCCCTTCTTGGGTTGGAAATCTCATAAGAGCTGACTGCTCAGGAAATTTCTAACACATAAGACAACTGGTGGGGGCTAACACTATTATGAAAACCACTGTAGAGTGGAAATGGACAGCAGAGGTGAGAGACAGACAGAGTCAGATAGTCCCGAAACACCAATATTTAAATCATACCAGGCTATATACAAAAGCAAATGGAGCAGCAATCCTTATGCAAAACAAAAGAGGAATACTCTGTTTCAGAGCAAAGTGGCAGAATCCCTTTTTCATAAATGAGAGCAAAGATCCCACCAGATGCAGAGTGTTGCAAAATCAGTTCCTGCAGTGAGACACTGCCAGTGTTAGGGCTAACACATATCTGGTGAATATCTCTATCTTGACAAACCATCCCGATGTGCAGAAAGAATAGCAAATATGGCAGGTGACCAGCTTGGCTTAACAGTGAAATCTTTGGTGAGCTTAAACACAAAAAGGAAGCTTACAAGAAGTGGAAACTTGGACAGATGACTAAGGAGGAGTATAAAAATATTGCTCAAGCATGCAGGGGTGTAATCAGGAAGGCCAAAACACAACTGGAGTTGCAGCTAGCAAGGGATGTGAAGAGTAACAAGAAGGGTTTCTACAGGTATGTTAGCAACAAGAAAAAGGCCAGGGAAAGTGTGGTACCCTTAATGAATGGGGGAGGCAACCTAGTGACAGATGATGTGGAAAATGCTGAAGTACTCAATGATTTTTTTTGCCTTAGTCTTCACAGACAAGGTCAGCTCCCACACTGCTGTCCTGGGCAACAGTATGGGAAGGAGGTGAGTAACTGTCAGTGGTGAAAGAACAGGTTAAGGACTATTTAGAAAAGCTGGACATGAATAAGTCCATGGGTCCAGATCTAATGCATCCAAGGGTGCTGAGGAAATTGGCTGATGTGATTGCAGAGCCATTGGCCATTATCTTTGAAAACTCGTGGCGATCGAGGGAGGTCCCGGACAACTGGAAAAAAGAAAATATAATGCCCATCTTTAAAAAAGAGAAGAAGGAGAACCCGGGGAACAACAGACCGGTCAGCCTCACCTCAGTCCCTGGAAAAATCATGGAGCAGGTCCTCAAGGAAACCGTTTTGAAGCACTTGGAGTAGAGGAAGGTGATCAGGAACAGTCAGCATGGATTTACCAAGGGCAAGTCATGTCTGACCAACCTGATTGCCTTCTATGATGAGATAATTGGCTCTGTGGACATGGGGAAAGCAGTGGACATGATATATCTTGACTTTAGCAAAGCTTTTGATATGGTCTCCCACAGTATTCTTGCCAGCAAGTTAAAAAAGTATGGATTGGATGAACAGACTATAAAGTGGATAGAATGCTGGCTAGATTGTCGGGCTCAACAGGTACTGATCAATGGCTCAATGTCTAGTTGGCAGTTGGTATCAAGCAGAGTACCCCAGGGGTCTGTCCTGGGGCCGGTGTTGTTCAACATCTTTATTAATGATCTGGATGATAGGATGGATTGCACCCTCAGCAAGTTTGCAGATGACATTAAGCTGGGGGGACAGGTAGATATGCTGGAGGGTCCAGAGTGATCTAGACAAATTGGAGGATTGGGCCAAAAGAAATCTGATGAGGCTCAACAAGGACAAGTGCATAGTCCTGAATGTAGGACCGAAGAATCCCATGCACCACTACAGGCTGGGGACCGACTGGCTAAGCAGCAGTTCTGCAGAAAAGGACCTGAGGATTACAGTGGATGAGAAGCTGGAGATGAGTCAGCAATGTGCCCTTGTTGCCAAGAAGGCTAATGACATATCGGGCTGCATTAGTAGGAGCATTGCCAGCAGATCGAGGGAAGTGATTAGTCCCCTCTATTCAGCACTGGTGAGGCCACATCTGGAGTATTGCGTCCAGTTTTGCCCCCCACCACCACCACTACAGAAAGGATGTGGACAAATTGGAGAAAGTCCAGTGGAGGGCAAGGGAAATGATCAGGAGGCTGGAGCAAATGACTTATGAGGAGAGGCTGAGGGAACTGGGCTTGTTTAGTCTGCAGAAGAGAAGAGTAAGGGGGGATTTGATAGCAGCCTTCAACTACCTGAAGGTGGGTTCCAAAGAGGATGGATTTAGGCTGTTCTCAGTTGTGGCAGATGACAGAACAAGGAGCAATGGTCTCAATTTGCATTGGGGGAGGTCTAGGTTGGATATTAGGAAACACTATTTCACTAGGAGGGTGATAAAGCCAGGGCCGGCTCTAGGATTTTTGCCGCCCCAAGCAAAAACAATTTTGGCCGCCCCCTCCCCCCGTTTTTTTCTTACCCCACCCCCGGCCCCGCCTCAACTCCACCCCTTCCCCAAATCCCCAGCCCTGCCTCCTCCCCCCAGGCTCTCAAGCCTAGGAGGAAGGGAGGGAGGGGGAATCAGCTGATTCGCGCGCCGCAGCCGCTCGGGATCTCCCCCTCCCTCCCAGGTTTGAGAGCCTGGGAGGGAGGGGGAGCAGTGGCGCGTGAATCAGCTGTTTCGCGCGCCGTGGCACGCGAGCGGCAGCAGCGGAGGTGAGCTAGGGCGGCCGGGGCACATTTTTAGGGGCGGCAGGGGCGGCATTCTGGCGCCGGCCATGCCGCCCCTAAAAATGTGCCGCCCCAAGCACCAGCTTGTTTTGCTGGTGCCTAGAGCCGGCCCTGGATAAAGCACTGGAATGGGTTACCTATGGAGGTGGTGGAATCTCCTTCCTTAGAGGTTTTTAAGGCCCGGCATGACAAAGCCCTGGCTGGGATGATTTAGTTGGGGTTGGTCCTGCTTTGATCAGGGGGATGAACTGGATGGCCTCCTGAGGTCTCTTCCAACTCTAATCTTCTATGATTATAGATCTACTTGCACATCTGCTACATTACTAGTAAGAGACTGCTCTAATTTTTCCCATCACTTGTTTATACATGGTTGAAGAGGGGAGGGCAGTGTGATGGTGCACTAGCAGCCCTAGCAGATAATTTGGAAGTGCTCTTGTTGCCATTAATACATTAGGCTTCCCCCACTGATGCTTCCAAACAGAGGGAGGGAGGATGGAGCTTGTAAAGCTGACTCTCTCTCGTGGAAAATGCCTTAGGTGTCCTGCTGCTTCAGTCCATCTTCCACTATGGCCTGGTACCTTCTAGGGGGAAAGCATGAGACCATTCAGCTGTGCCTGCCACCTTTGTTGGCATTGCTTAACTGGGGGAAGCTCCACAGTTCTACAGAAATATCTAACCCAGAGGTGGGCAAACTACGGTCCGCAGGCCACATCCGGCCGCAGGATCGTCCTGCCCAGCCCCCGAGCTCCTGGCCCAGGAGCCTAGCCCCCAGCCCCTCCCCTGCTGTCCCTCCTCTCCCGCAGCCTCAGCTCGCTTGCTCTGCCGCCAGCGCAATGCTCTGGGCGGCGGCGGGGCTGTGAGCTCCTGGGGCAGCGCAGCTGCAGAGCCCAGCCTGACCCGGTGATCTGTGCTGCGTGGTGTCAGCAGCGGCGGCGCGACTGTAGCGCTGCCAGCCACCGGTGCTCCATGCAGCACTGTAAGGAGGCAGGGAGCAGGGGGGGTTGGATAGAAGGTGGGGGAGTTCGGGGTGGTGGTCAGGGGGCGGGGTGTGGATAGGGGTTGGGGGGAACAGGGGGTTTAATGGGGCAGGGGTCCTGGGGGGCAGTCAGGAAGATGGGGAGGTTGGATGGGGTGGCAGGGGTCTGGGGGCAGTCAGGGGACAGGAAGAAGGGGTGGTTGGATGGGGCAGGGGTCCTGGGGGGAGCTGTCAGGAATGAGAGGAGGGGTTGGATGGGGCGGCAGGGGTCTGGGGGCAGTCAGGGGACATGGAGCGGGCTGTGTGGATGGGGCAGGAGTCCCGGGGGGCAGATAGGAGGTGAGGGCCTAGCCATGACCCCCTCCCCTAACCAGCCCTCCATACAATTTACAAAACCCAATGCGGCCCTCAGGCCAAAAAGTTTGCCCGCCCCGATATAACCCAACTCATGCTACAGCTCACACAGCTATTTCTCTGCTTCTGGTGCCAATTCTTCCACACGTGGGTGACATCAAACCTGGGATGATAAGCAGGACTTTATGAAGGGGCATAAAGATATTAGCTTTATGCTGAGCTCTTCTCTGCCTAATTTTCAGGGCACTTAGGGACAAATGCTTCCTTCATTTTCATTGGAGCTGAGAGTCCATAACAACAGAACGTTAGCAGTTCTGTCATGCCCGAGAAGGGAGGAAGCACATTAGGATTTGCGTGTCTAGGCAAGTACTGTGCAGTCCCTGCAGTGGCTCCCTGTATGCAAAAATCAGGTTCTGGATTGGCTGAGGCCAGAGGATCTGTTCCGACAGGGATCCTTCAGTAGTCCCACCATGAAGGGAACATGTTAGCTAGGGATGCAGTAGCAGTCATGGAGCAATTCCACAGATTCAGTGGGAGAATCCTCCCATCACTCCTCTCTCCTGCACTCATCCCAGCCACATTTCCCCATCTTCACCCTCTGCAGTTGACAAGAAGAGATAGTCTGAGTGGGACTAAATCCCATGGTACTGTATTTCTGACAGCAGGCCAGCATCAGTGTTTCCTCCATTTGAATGGGATTGAAATAATTGTTCCTGCATGAGTACAAGTCCCAAAAGTATACCCTGAATTGAGGGGAAAACACACAATCTATGGGCTAAATTCAATTCTCACTCAATTCTGTTTAATCTCACAAAAGAGCTGCCTACGTTTAAATTAGGGCTGAATTTGGCCCAGTATTTTTTTATTTCTATGTACTGATGACATTTTCTAACTCACTGTATAATGTCCAGCCAGACAGCAATGGTGTCCTTAAGTGATATAGGATGGCTTGTGGTCAAAGCATTCAGCTGGGACTTGGGTGATCTGGGCTCTGCAGAAACTCTGAGTGACCTTGGGCAAGTCACTTGATCTTTCTATGCCTCAGTTCTCTATCTGTAAAATAGGGGCATTAACACTTTCCTTATAGGAGTGTTGAGAGGTTAAATCCATAAATGCTTGTGAGGCACTGAAATAGCATAGTAATGGGGGCCATCTAGCTATCTGGATAGTGCAACACTTTTTTGAAATATTGATATAAGAAGAGATTGGCTTCATTTCTTTATGCCTGATAAATTGAGCTGTTTCAATATTATTTTCTGTTCATTCAAGCATTCATTTTGTTTGAAGAAGCTCCATGCAGCATATGCTGGTTTAAAATAAAGATGTGTCAAACTATTTGGAAATAATTTGAGTTGTCTGAGATCTACTGTAACTGCCAGTTTATGAGCACAGCAAATATTTTAGCATTAGTTCTGCTTCTTCTACTGCAATATTAACCGCATGACTGCTACTGAATGTTCCAGGTACATTGAAATAGAATGCCCCTGGTAGCATGTGCTACCTCCTTAGGAGAATAAGAGAAATAGAATCAATTGGAGGGAGGGAAAAACTACATGGCCCTCATTGGGAGAATTATATGCTATTAAGACCTGACTCTTATTTTTACTAAACCTTTATTAAGAAACTGTCCATCTGTCCTGAGAAGGAATCTGCTTCTAGGAAGAGGAAACGGGAAAGTTCCCTTTTTTCTTTCTCCAGGGGAATGGTTATCTGGTGATCTCCGTCTGTATGCTCTATTGGTATATACGTCCCTGTGTGTGCCAACTTGTGTGCATGCAGATTTGGAGAAATGTGCTTGATTTTTGGTCTTGCCTACCTTACAGTATTATACCAGTTTCATTTAAGGTGTTGTTTTAAACCTATTTAGTTAAACAGGTGCAAAAGTGTATTGTGACTCTAACGGGCCAGCTCAGTTTAGAGCTTGTAGGCCAGTTCATTTGTGTGTGAATATCAAAGAAATGTTAAGTGTATTAGTATGCATGGAACAATTCACTTGTGTTCAAAGGAAGTGTTAATAGGGATTATTTCGCCTACATGTTCTTGATGGCTATCACATAACATTGCATTTACCCTGTGATTAGATAACCCTTGATCAAAAATGTGTGTTAGTGTTAAGCTGAGAATTTACTTGATGTGTAAATTCATGACAACTAATGAAAGGTTGTTTGGATGACTGCAACTACATGCATACTGGTACTGTTCTCACTTATCTGCACCCTATTGTCTAAACTGCTCATCCAAGAGGAGTGCTAACGTCAAAGGACCGGCCCTTAAGCAACCATGGGAATGCATTGTGTATTGTTTGTCACTGGAAGAACATATGTGGGTGAAGACACTGTTCATATTGTCTTCTGTGAGCAGGGTCTATAAATACTGGTTTAAGGGAATGATCCTGCATCTCTGAATTGTTTGGACACTCAGAGGGGAGCATTCCAGATGCCAGACAGATGCCCAAAATTATTTTGGGTAACCCTGGGAGACTTATGGAAAACTAGCACTACACCTCTGCTAACATTTTAGACTTAGGCCTGGTCTACACTAGGCTTTTATGTCGAATTTAGCGCCGTTATATCGAATTAACCCTGCACCCGTCCACACCACGAAGCCATTTAGTTCGACATAGAGCCCTCCTTAAATCGATTTCTGTAATCCTCCACAACGAGAGGAGTAGCGCTAAATTCGAAATGGCCATATCGAATTAGGCTAGGTGTGGATGGAAATCGACGGTAATAGCTCCGGGAGCTATCCCACAGTGCACCACTCTGTTGACGCTCTGGACAGCAGTCCGAGCTCGGATGCTCTGACCAGCCACACCCCGGGAAAATTTGAATTCCTTTTCCTGTCTGGGCAGTTTGAAGCGCAGTTTCTGTTTGGACACCGTGGCGAGCTCAGCAGCAGTGGCAGCAGTGGCAACGATGCAGAGCTCTCCAGCAGAGATGGCCGTGCAATCCAATAGAAAGAGGGCCCCAGCATGGACGGATCGGGAAGTCTTGGATCTCATCGCTGTGTGGGGAGATGAGTCCGTGCTTTCCGAGCTGCGCTCCAAAAGACGGAATGCAAAGATCTATGAGAAGATCTCTAAAGCCATGGCAGAGAGAGGCTACAGCCGGGATGCAACGCAGTGCCGCGTGAAAATCAAGGAGCTGAGACAAGGCTACCAGAAGACCAAAGAGGCAAACGGACGCTCCGGATCCCAGCCTCACACATCCCGTTTCTACGAGGCACTGCATTCCATCCTAGGTGCGGCCGCCACCACTACCCCACCCCTGACCGTGGACTCTGAGGATGGGATATTGTCCGCGGCCGGTTCCTCAGCGGACGGGGAAGAGGAGGAAGGAGATGAGGAGGACGAGGCAGTAGACAGCGCTTACAACGCTGATTTGCCCGACAGCCAGGAGCTCTTCATCACCCTGACAGAGATCCCCTACCAACCCTCCCCAGCCGTTACCCCAGACACAGATTCAGGGGAAGGATCAAGCAGTAAGTGTTTTAAATATCCAAACATTTATTTACAACATAACTGGCATATTTAAAATATTAACAGTAGCTAAAGTGCTTTAAAACATGTAAACATTTATTTGCAACAAAACAGGAAGATTGAAAATATTAACAGTGGGTAAAGTGCTTCAAAACATGTAAACAGGAAAGTCAAACAAAAGGGGAATCAGTGCAAAGTGTATCATGATTACTCCGTCTTTGGGCGCCTCAATATATAGTCCGAACCATTTTAAAAAAATCTCACAATGTCCGCTTCATGATTATAGTGCCCAAAACCCTGCAGTCATTTGTCCCTCCAAGGGCACCTAAGCCAAGAACTGGTCAATGTAACCGGGGATCGAGGCGACATCCTCCGGGGAGAACTCCTCATACACCTCCTGCAGGTGTTTTTCAAGCCTCATCAGCAGGTTCCTGGGCAGGGACAGCTTATTAGGCCCCCCGTGGTAGGACACGTTTCCCTGCCACAACGCCAGCAGGTACTCCGGGATCATGGCCTTGCACAGCAGTGCAGCAAATGGCCCCGGTTTCTGCAGGCTGTCCCGGAGCATCTTCTCCTTCTGGCTCTCGGAGACCTTCAGGAGGGTGATGTCAGGCATGACTCCCTGCTGTGAATTAGGTAGGGGAAAGTTAGTATTGGGACTGCTTGCCCGTCCCTTTACAGAACTGCAACCGCCGGTTTACAGCCACGCGGTTTACAGCCGCGAGGGGCTGGGACAGGGCCAGAGTTCATGCTTGCAGGATTGCTGCCAGCAGAGACTCGCATTGCTTTCTATGTGAAAGGAGGCCAGTGCCACTCTTAAAGTTTTAAGCGGCCACAAGTCTACGGCTTACCATGTTTGCCATCTAGACAAAGTCCGGTGTCCTGCCCTGCTCCTCAGCTCGCCACAGCAAGACCGCAGGCACTGTAGGCGAGGGCCGAAAATTCGACCTTGTCCTCAGTGCGCGTGTGATAGGTGCTCTGCATGGTCTTGTTCACAGAGAAAGACTATGTTCTCTGTTCACAGATACATTGCTCTGTCTCAGGAATTCACTCCCTTTTTCCAATTCCCACAGCCACATCTGCCCAGAGGCTAGCGCACATTAGGAGGAGGAAGAAGAGGACACGGGAAGACATGTTTGCTGAACTAATGGAATGCTCCCGAGCACAGGCAGCCCAGCAGACACAGTGGAGGGAGAACTTGTCCCAAATGCACCGGGCAAACATTGAACGGGAGGAGAGGTGGCGACAGGAGGACAGGCAGGCTACTCAAACGCTGCTTGGACTAATGAGGGAGCAAACGGACACGCTCCGCCGCCTTGTGGATGTTCTGCAGGACCGGAGGCAGGAGGAGAGAGCCCCGCTGCAGTCTCTCTGTAACTGCCCTGCCCCGCCACCAAGTCCCATACCCCCCTCACCCAAAGTCCAAACACGGAGGGGTGGAAGGGGCCGGGAAAAATTTCACTCCACCCCTGCGGACTGCTCTACCACTAGAAGGCTCTCATTCCCCAAAATTTGAAAAGTCCTTTCCTACCCGCCTCACACAAGACCCCGTCCAAGTTTCACCCCCCCGTTCCATGTGCGGTTGTTAATAAAGAATACGTTTCTGTTCATTTCTGTTTCCATCCTCTTCTTTTGGAGGGGAGTCTGTCTGGAGGGGGGGGAAGGGCCTTGGTCATTGGACAGGACAGTCACCTTTAGCAGGGGGCAGGTGCAGCAGCAGGGCACATATACAGTGCAGTGACTAGTTATCCTGGTCAGTCTGGGAGGTGGTTTTCATGTTCTGTGTGGTGGGGGCGGTGGTGTTGCTCTGTGACTTGGTGGCGGGGGAGGGCAGTTACAGATCTTATGCAGCGGTCCTTACCCTGGATCACAGAGCCGCGCAGCAGGGGATCTGTAACCCTCCTCCCCCTGCAAGACAGTCACATAGCCGACACATACACGCAGTCCCGGCCAGGAGGGCTGGCAGGCTCCGTTGAAACAACCAGTCCACCATCGCGGAGCCTGTCATTCCTGGAGTTTAGAAGCATCATTTGCATCACAACCCTAAACCCGCTCCCCGCCACAGTCTGCGTCCCAGGTTTAAAACATTCCCGTGAAAACAGTAATAAAGACAACGGTGTCCATGAACAAAACAGAACAGATTTTATTTTTTGGGAAGGGGGTGAAGGGGGTATGTAATTGGAGAGGATAGTCGACGGCAACTGGGTAAAGAAACGGGGGGCAAGTTCAGCTTCTGTGTCCACAAACTTAAAAGTCAATGGGTACCCTGCTCAGCCTTGAAACTGGCTTTCAAAGCCTCCCGGATGCACAGCGCGTCCCGCTGGGCTCTTCTAATCGCCCGGCTGTCTGGCTGGGCGTAATCAGCAGCCAGGCTATTTGCCTCAACCTCCCACCCCGCCATAAAGGTCTCCCCCTTGCTCTCACACAGATTGTGGAGCACACAGCAAGCTGCAATAACGATGGGGATATTGGTTTCGCTGAGATCACAGCGAGTGAGTAAGCTTCTCCATCTCCCCTTGAGACGGCCAAAAGCACACTCCACTACCATTCTGCACTTGCTCAGCCGGTAGTTGAACAGTTCTTTTTCTGTGTCCAGGGCGCCAGTATAGGGCTTCATGAGCCAGGGCATTAGCGGGTAGGCTGGGTCCCCGAGGATCACTGTAGGCATCTCCACATCCCCAACAGTTATCTTGTGGTCCGGGAAGTAAATACCTTCCTGCAGCCGTCTAAACAGACCAGAGTTCCTGAACACGCGAGCGTCATGAACCTTGCCCGGCCATCCGACGTAGATGTTTGTAAACCGTCCCCGATGGTCCACCAGTGCTTGCAGCACCATTGAAAAGTACCCCTTTCTATTGATGTACTGGCTGGCCTGGTGGCCCGGTCCCAGGATAGGGATGTGAGTCCCATCTATAGCCCCACCGCAGTTTGGGAATCCCATCGCAGCGAAGCCATCTATGATGGCCTGCGCGTTTCCCAGGGTCACTACCTTTGACAGCAGTACCTTGACGATTGCCTTGGCTACTTGCATGACAACAACCCCCACGGTAGATTTGCCCACGCCAAAGTGGTTCGCGACTGACCGGTAGCTGTCCGGCGTTGCAAGCTTCCAGAGGGCTATGGCCACTCGCTTCTGGACAGTCAGGGCTGCTCGCATGCGGGTGTCCTTGCGCTTCAGGGCAGGGGACAGCAACTCACAAAGTTCCAGGAAAGTCCCCTTCCGCATGCGAAAGTTTCGCAGCCACTGGGATTCATCCCAGACCTGAAGCACTATGCGGTCCCACCAGTCCGTGCTTGTTTCCCGGGCCCAGAATCGCCGTTCAACAAAATCCACATGCCCCATTGCAAACGTGATGTCCTCGGCGCTGGGTGTCGTGGTTTCTGACAGCTCTGTGCTACTCTCCGACTTCAGGCCCTCACTCCGCTGCCGTAGCCTCCTCGCCTGATTTCTCTGCATCTGCCTCTGGGAAAGGTGTATGATAAGGTGCGAGGCGTTGAGAACGGCCACAACTGCAGCGATGGTCGCAGCGGGATCCATGATCGCAGTGCTGTGGCGTCCGCGCTGTCACTGATCAAAAAGTGCGCGAACTGATTTCCCGCCGGCGCTTTCAGGGAGGGAGGCAGGGCGGTAGTGACTGACGGATGACGACAGTTACCCAAAAGCACCCTCGCCACAATTTTTTACCCAGAAGCCATTGGGGGCTCGACCCAGAATTCCACTGGGCAGCGGGGACTGCGGGAACTGTGGGATAGCTGCCCACAGTGCACTGCTTCCAATGTCGACGCTTTCCCTGGTAGTGTGGACTGACAAAGTCGAATTACTGTCCTTAGTGTAGACACACACGTTCGACTTTCTAATATCGATTGCACATATTCGATTTAACTAAAATCGAACTACTCTCGTAGTGTAGACATACCCTTACAAATTTTGACTCAGCTGTTAATGTATTTTACCTGCTTTAACCTCTCAAAAACCCTTATTTCTTTTCTTAGGTAATACATCTTCAGTTAGTTTACTAGAGAAATTGGCTGCCAGCATTGTCTTTGGTGTAGATTGAGAGTGTTCATTGACCTGGGGTAACTAACTGACCCTTTGGGTTGGGAGTAATGTAATGTGATATTTGGCATAAGGGGCCATTACCACAAAGTCCAGTTTATCTGGGTGGCAAAATGGGCTGGAGAGCCTAACATGAATGATTCCATGGTCACACTGGTATAGTGATCCCGGAGTTCACATTTGTTACTGGCTTGGTAAAATCTAATGATAGAGTATACCATAAGTTTGGGGTGGCTACCTTGTTTTCTGACAGTCTGCCCTGAGATTGGCACTCACAGTTGTGAGCTACCCCAGACAGCGTGACAAGTATGAACACTAATTTCGGTTTAGTTTAAGTCAATTAGGAAACATTTTAAGCTAAATAAAAAAAGGAACTCACAACAAAGATAGTGTCTGCACAGAGATTTGCATCAGTTTAATTAAATTGGTTTAAAAATAGATTTAAGATAAACTGGTGCAATTTGCTTATATAGACATGGCCACGGTCCCACAACCCCTTTCTGTTTTTTCTTCATTACTTTGGACTGCATGCGAGTCAGATCTACTGGTGACTCCTGTATCCACATTGACTGTCCTTGTTAGTTTAGTCATTTTACAAAGGAAAGCTCCATGCTGGAGACAGATGTTGCATGGCTGTGTTGCTGCTAGTTCTGCGATCATTACAAGACTAAACTTTTCAGCAGAAATGGCAGCCTCTCCCAGTGTGGGCAGAACAACACTTAGCTTGCACTGTTCAAAGGGTAGGACTGACAGGCTGAAATATTCTTTTAAATTACAACTGATTATGAATTGCAATGATATATTTTCTTAAGATGCCCTATGTTATTAAAGCCATTTTAAAACCACAAGTTTTTCATAATAAATGTGACTAAGTCATACACCAAGATGGCACCATGACCCATTTCTTTTCTTCTACCTCGTACAATCTTAAAAAGTACAGATGTCCACAGTTGCCGGTGGGCATTATGTTGATATTTACTCCCAAGAACAACTGAAAATCACCTTGTACTCTAGATGTTATTGTATGAGAGCTAGACTTTTGTTCCTAATTTACTTCATCCAGAGACCTGGAACTCAACACACAGACCTTCAAAGGACAAACAGAAAAAAACCCCTACATTATACAATGCTTTTTTAATCAATCTGAAATTACTATCTTGGCACAACTTTGCTGGGGTGAAGTTAAGCTTGAATGTGACTACCAGTAGCATCGGAACAATTTTTATAGTGGGGGTGCTGAAAGCCATTGAACAAAACTTTACACCCTGTATATGATTGAAACTACTTCAAGACCAGGCATGCTGCCACCATCCCTATTTCCAGCATCC
Source organism: Terrapene triunguis (assembly GCF_002925995.2). Taxonomy (NCBI): domain Eukaryota; kingdom Metazoa; phylum Chordata; order Testudines; family Emydidae; genus Terrapene; species Terrapene triunguis. The sequence goes on along the minus strand of NW_020664399.1, from coordinate 4,922,105 downwards.
CTGGTGACCACGTTATTGCTGAAATTCATCTTTAATGCCTGAGTTCTCAATGTGCGTAGAGATTGGTTTAGGTTTGTTTGTTTACTCTGATAATCTGTCAAGGTAACATACACCTAAAACACAGGTATGCAGACTTAGCTTGGCCTTAAGGTAGCTTTTTGTGTAGGAATTTGTTAAGCTTCTGCATCCTAAAACTCAAGCCTATCATAGAGCCCACACTGTACTGCTAACAGTACATGAAACATCACAACTTTCCCTTTAATTCACTGGGCTGTCAATAGGTAACAGCAGAACCGCAGGTGCAGTACATGACCAGCAAAAAAAAGGTTAACGAACAGACTTGTGTCCAAATACGAACATGTTCTTCTTAGCTTCATATGTCATGTGAAGTTGCTTAATATAATAAAGTATCACTTCAGACATGACCATTTATCAAGAAAGCCATTGGGATGCTTATTATTCTCAGTAGATGCCTTTCACGCCCAAAGATTGAACATTCAAGATTAAACTACATTTGACTGTCCATTTGAACAAGATTGTGCCCGTTAGTATAATTTTTCATACTAGTGTTAATAAAATATCCACCCATCTTTTCAAGTCAATTTCCATATTATCTGGTATGATCATGGCTTTTAGTATACCCAGAGACATAGGTAAATCAATATCAATGTTTATGGCAGACTTGACAAAAGACCACACCTGCTCCCAGAAATTATTGTTCAGGGGCACTCATAGTAAATGAACTAAGTTTCCAGACAATAGAGAGTTTGACCAACATCATCATCATATAAACTGGTCTGACAATCTATCAAGCAGCTCTGCATAATCTAAAATATAGTGTTTTTGGTAATGCTGCAGGCTGGTGGACTATAAGACCTAAATTTTCAACCAGTCTGAGGACCAGGACTATTCTCTGGAAACAATTTGTGCCTATCATTCTATAACCACAAAATTAAGTGTGGGAGCAAAACTGCACTACCCCAAATTTGACCCAGCCAGGTCGATTTTAGCACTACTCCCCTCATCGGGGAGGAGTAGAGAACTCGATTTTAAGAGCCCTTTAGGTCGACGCAACAGGGTTGGCTGTGTGGATTCATTCATTTTTAAATCAACCTAACACGGCTAAATTCAACCTAACCCCATAGTGTAGACCAGGGCTAAGAGTCTTAAGCTCACGAATGATGTAACAATATCAAAATAGGACTTCCTTGAGAGTTTTAAACCCAAGCACTTTATTTTTAAAAGTCACCTGGTAGGATTTGCAGGCTGTTATTGAATGATATTCTTAACCAGATACTTTACATCAAATGTCCCTCTTCTTCAGAAGCGTGTGCAACTTGGGTAATCTACTGAACTAACTGCTAAATTATAAAATAGAATAAATTGCTGTTTAGGAGTATATATTTAGATTTTAATTATGCAATTCTTAACTATAAATTGGCAATTTGAAATGAAAAAGATTCTACAGTGACTTGCTTGGGCTGCCATTTTTGATTCATCCCTCAGAAGGAACGAATCCCCATGACTACTTTTAAAGGATCTTTTTCCTTCATTTACAAAGGCATATTTGAACATAAGCAATAAAGCTCAAATCTGTCATCCCAACTGAAAACAAAGCCTTTGAAGCTTCAGAACTGCTACAGGGACTCACAGCTTTTGAGAAAGAAATCCAAAATGGCAATGAGGATTTCATGGTTCCTGTGGAACACTGCCGATCTCTCTACATTTTCCAGCAGGGATACAATACTTTTTTAAAGTACAGAGTTTTTATGTTTATTTGTTGCAGAATCTCACATGAGATATGAAATCCTAGCTACCCTATTGGATTTTCTCCACTTACTGATAGTCCTTGTGCTTTTTTTTTTTTTTTTTTTTAATTTCAAAAGATTTGATTATGTTTCAGAAAAGCATAACTGAGGATGGGTGATACACTTGGATTGACTGAAGGTTGTTCAGTTAAACAGAACCATAACTCATTTTCACTATGTAAGGGAACAGGACTGTATGACGCTTATGAATAGCAATGATGGAAGAGTGAATGTGAAGGCTGTGTCTGTGCCAGTGAGAAAGCTCCAGAACATCTGAATACTGAATTTAGAAGATGTATGTTCTTCACTGTTCTTGGTGAGGTACAGCATGCAATAAATAAATACATACATAATAATAAAACTCTAGCAGGAATTGTGGATTAGGTGCATCCCTGATATAATTCCATTGGCTTCATTGCTAGTCTCCTGTAATCCCTAAACACTTGCTGGCCTTCCCATACCCCAACCTTCCCAACTACCTATTCCGGTGCTGCTCAGCCACTCCATTTCTCTTTCTCCTTCACCTCTGAGGCATATGGCCAAAATGAGGAGTTCAGCACAGTTGACAGAAAAATGGTTAGCTCTCTTTACACATATGATTGCTCCCTTAGTGCTCAGCTCTGCATTCTTGCGGAGACTGGAGATGCTGGGGAAGCAATTAGTCCTTCTATTCTCCAACATGCAATTCCCCAAGCTAGTTATCTCTCTACACAGCAACTTGAGTCTCTGCCCTCCATCCACTTTCCTACGGATCTGCAGGCTTCTTTTGAAGCTTCCAGTTCCTCCTTATGGCTACTCTAGGTGGCTGTGTGGGGAAGGAAGCCACCCTGTGCTAGGTGCTTCTCTGCGTCCCTGATAGCGTTGCCAATTTTGGTTGACTGTACTGTATTCCTGGAGATATCATATGACACAATCTTTAATTAAAGATTAATCTTTAATTCCTGGACCCTCCAGGCCAATCCTGGAAGGTTGGCAACTCTAGTCCCAAACGAGACAGTTCAGCACCTTTCTTCTCCCCCGGAAGCTTGCTGGGGGTTGAGAGCTGGGCTTGAACCTCTCTCTCTCCTTCCATGAGGTGGCAGGGTGGAGCTGCTACAGAAACAGCAGAAAGGAAGAAGCAGGGAGACAGTGCCCCCTGCAGCCTCTCTATAGCAAGCTCTGTTATTTTGCAGTCACAAAATCCAAAGTGGAACACTTTGTGCAACCAATGAAAACACAGTTCCCGCCCAAAGGCATTTGTGTTCTTCTAACCCTGTACAATCATCCTCCAGACTGAATAAAATCTCCTTAAGGATGTGGCTGGAACCTGACAAATCTGGTAGCTGTCTTGCCTTCTTTGCCTTCACTGGCCTGATGAGTGTGGGTCAAAAGATGCAGTTTGTGTCAATTTTACTTAGAATTTTGTCCTTCCCCCCCCCCTTCAATGTGTATCTCTGGCACTGCAATTATTATCCCTGTCTACTATAAAAGAAGCCAAAGCTCACACCATAAGAACAACGGGAGGGTTATTTTAATACTTAGTTGGCCTGATTTGCAGCTAGAGTTTGGATTGCCTATTCACATACCTGTAACCTTATAATTATGTTTTCAGAATAGATAACTTCCATTTTGTATAACCAAATATAATGGAGGGTTTCCTGCTTTTCTTTTTTATTGAAGAGTTTGCAGCAAGAGACAAATTGAGGTATTTTGTTGCACTAGGCAAGATGGAAAATATCTCCATCTCTCTTCTTAGGAGTTACTCACAAATAAAAATAGTCCTTAAACAATTTGCTAGCCTTAACATTTTGCAACCACCTCTCCTCCTTGCATATGCTTGAGATGGCTTTGCATTCAACTTCAATCCAGACATTCTGTGCTCTCACACTTTACTCTTTATAGACAGCCTCTTGTTGACAGCCACTCTTGTTAGCTGATTAAGTCCATGTGCTCTTGTATTAATCTTCACCTATGTTTAATCGCAAGTATGAGACATTATATATCCTTGGAGGCATCTGTTATTGAAACATGGAGTTAATTGAGTGGATCTTCCCTAGTACACTTGATGAGGGAGATCGCAACTGCATATGATAGCGTACTGCTTTTAGTGGTGCTTCTGTTGTTTTATTCTTCCTCCTGGTTTATGATGTCTGCTTCCCAACATTAACTTTATATTATTTTCTTTATATAAGGAACTGAAGAGTTTGCAAAATTCACTATGCTTTCAAGACATTATCTCAGCTTTTACATACCAACATTTGACCCTATTACAGTAGTGTTCAATGTCCATTGTCCTTCTATGTCCATTTCTAACCAGTTTGTAAAAGGTTGCAGCACATATGGAACATTTCACAACATGTTGTGAATGTGGCTATTTCATAATCTTCTATATCTATCTGAACCCAGCTGAGAGGAGAAAGAAGTATGTATGCTGTTACAAAAAACTGCTCTGAAACATGTCTTTTTAGAATCCATCCTGCAATATATACTTTCTTCCTGCCTTGCACTTTCTCAATGAGTTAGTTCCTCTCCACAATAAAGCATGCAGCTGCAGGCAATTAAACACTATAGAACTACTTCCTATCAGACACTGGAGTTTTAAAGGTACCATAAATAAAAATAAATGCAGTATGCGGTTTAAAAAAAATGTGCAAAATTAACATAATGTGCAAGACTTCTTTTTTAATCATTAAATTAAAGTTATTCTCCTTTCTTTCAATTTGCTGCCTAATCTCTTTGAGCCATGGTACAAGCATTAAATATATTATGCCTCCAACTAACATGCACAATGATTAAAATTATATTGTTAAACATAATAACTTATCTTCATGTCCTCCTGCAAAGTTCACTTTTTATATATATTTTATTTTCTCCTGCTAAGAAGCAGGAGCTAACACATTGCCCAGTATGAAAATATCAAAGATAAGAGCTTGGTGAAGCCACTGGAAATCTAGATTTGAATCACAGAAGTCAGAGATGGAAAATGTCATCAATCCTCTCTCTTTTTAAAATGTCTCAAGCAATGTAGATTCTACCATATGGCTTAGGAAAAGACATCAGAGCTTAATAGATCTCATTCATAGGACATTTTCCTGATATTAAGTCAAAATCTTGCTTACTTCATCTGATTATATTGTAGTTATAAAATCTAGTTTTAAAACCAAATTATAGCCTACAAAAGTTAAGAAAATATATTTGGCTTTTCAGGTGTTTTACAAACATTAAGTCTTTTGTGGGGTACTATTGTTATTAAATCAATATTATTTTACACATACTGAAAATGAAGCAGAAAAGCAAAAGGACTTGTCCTGCTTCCACACTAAGGCCACAATTCAGGATAGCATTTAATCTTCCTTCCTGAATTGTGCTGCTTTTCTGAATCAGAGCCCAAGTATGTGGCAGAGCCAAGTATTGGGATTCACAAGTCCTATCCCATCCTGTAAGCACTAGCTCACACAATTTCCCCCACAAGATAGATGTAACTGAATTTGAAAATATTGCTGGGTAAGTCATCATGCCTGGCCATTGGTATAGAAATGCGTGAATATTGTGGGAAAGTTATCCATGAACACTTTGTGGAATTAGATTACTCCTTTTTGCAACTGGGAGTTGGCTCTGCACATGGCACCTGAGTTCACTCAGCCTGGTAGGAACATCAGTCAGTTCCTAATGCCCGGGGGAACCTGCAAACCCCACTCTATTCTTATGTGTCTCAGAACTTGGAAGGGGAAACCAAGCCTTCTCATTCCACTGGGTACCTGCTCAGGGCCCTGAAGCTAGACAGGCAGAATCAGGACTCGACAACTCTGGGCATACCCTGAGTGCCTTCCTATTTCCCCTGCTTTCTATAGGCTCTTCAGCTTGTAGTTCCACTTGTCCCTTCTTCAATGTTGTCTGTGAGCAGCTATTCAGCAGCTTGTGGGCAGGAGTTCCATTCTCCAGTCTGCTCACTCCTCTGGCAGCCACTCCACCCCTCTGTTTCCCAGCTCTTTTTATTGTCCCAGACAGTTGCTTTGAGACTGCCAATCAGCACTGGCCAGCAGCACCTGCATTAACCCCTTGGTTGTGGGGCAAGCATGCGGTATACACACCCCAGGACAGCACCCCTTTGGTGCTTGCATTGCATTTTCGTGAACATTAATTCAAACAAACTTGTGTTTTTACAAATGTTTGCGGAAAACTAACTCTAGGCTCACAGCTAAAATTCTTTCTGTGACCGAGTACAATTTGTGTGTGTGTGTGTGTGGGGGGGGGAATGTCAAAATTCATGATGTGCAAAGATGAAAGTAGATTTCCTGTTTTTTCCCCACAAACTATTTTTCCAAAAAAAAAAAAAAAAAAACCAAGCAATATTTTCTTTTTAATTTGGGCAAAAGATCGCCATGGTCTGCCACTAGCAGAAGTACCAGGTTGTGATGATAAAGTTATACTGACAGTGTTGTTAGGGTTCATAATTTGTGATCATGAAAGTTTGAGACTCCAGATAACTTAGCTCAAACAATCAGGCTTTATTGATGTCAGCACAACCATTACTAATCTGACAAATAGTCCTGCCAGAGTTACATTTTCTCTTTGTTTCTCTTGTACTTTTCTTACCAAGAATTAATACCCCACTTATTTATCACATTCAGCTTCTTATGTTCTGTGGTTTGGTATCTAACTCAGTTTCTACAACAGTACTTGATTATGAGATTAAACCACCCTGTTCAACTGGAAAAATGGGTTATGCCATTGATATATTTCCATTCCCTTTAAGGTCATGTTTTACATAAGTTCAATATGCTTTTTTCTTCCTCTTGATAGAACCATGAGGAATATTGGGAGCTCAAACCCTAAATGGCAACAGCACCCATGTTAGCATAGTCCCCTGATATCCATATGAACAATAAATGCATCATTTTTGCAGACCCTTTTTTCCATTCTCTGCTATCTCTCATTCACTGTGGGTTGATGACCAGTAAAGTTTGTAAGAAAGAAAACAATGCTTAATTAATACAAAAGGGGGACACATTTGTTGAAATATTCATCTTTCTCCTGGCCAAAATCATGACATGTCGGTTTTTATAGGGATCTTACCTCAGAAATTTACCTGACCATGTACACTGCAGTTAGCATCTTTTGTCACGACTGATATTAATTCTGATACATGACAGACCACCAGAGATTAGAAAATACAATAAATAGATTTGGGAGTTATATAGACTATCACTGTAAAGCGCTTACCAACAACACAACAAATGTGACATAGAAGGGTATATCGTTATACCATTTTGGAGGGGAACTATTGAATACCAAGACCCTAAACTAAACAAGTGCCTCAAAATGCAACACACAAAATTACTGACAAGGTATTTTTTTTTTAATAATTTACAAGCATGATGCTAGACTTTGAACAAAATATCCCCTGAAAACCTGTGTTTGGAAATAAAGAAATGCTGACATTAAAGGTCATGTCACCCCCATAATTCTCTTACTCAAATAAAAAGAATTAAATTAAAAGGTTAATTAAAAATTTAGGATGATTCACATATACTGAATTACATTAGTAATATTCACATATATAAAGGTGAAGAATTGTTGAATGGTAAAAATGAGGGGTTTGTTGGATTAATCTAATAGTTTATAATTATAGATAGTGAATGAGTTTGGACAGGGTAATATTTATACCAGGCTTTGACTTGTTCTTGCCTGGCATAAGTGTTGTCTTGTCAGTCTCTTTTTCATCAATTTGTTTAGATAATGCTCACAGCTGAAAAGACAAAGGTGATGTTTTGTTATTGTGTTAGAAGAGTGAGATAAGAGTAAGTTAGTGAAATAAAAATACACAAAACATAATGCTAAAAGTCCCTATGTTTGGGGGGAAACGGGAGAAAGGTGACTTGAAGACATGATGAAATGAAAATAGTGGAGATAGCAAAAAAGTATGTGCATGTATATTGTAAGGGTTATATAAGCCACAATTGCTTAATGTTGATTGGAGGAAAGCTAATGGATAAGTAATGTGGAAAGCCATAAAAGCCAGTGAACAAAAGGACCCGAGTTATAGAAATAGACTGAAAACTGAAAGAATGAGACTGAAGGACCAGACCTGAGACTGAGATGACCATCATGAAGTGCAGGAGAGCTTTACAGTACCCAGGAACTCAGTAACTTGGGCCCCTACTTGTTCCGTCTTATTTGTATATTGTCTATTTAAATATATGTTCAGAATCTATAAGTGGCAATAATTTGGTCTGAAAATTTTATAAATAAAAGGTAAAAATGTATTGAGGCTGAATTGGGTGGATTCATGACTCAGTTTCCCACCTTATATCAATCATAATTGCACAATGCAATTACTAGTTAATTAGTAAATAGCGCAGTTACAGGTAAGAGTATGCACATACATGCAATTGTTTTGTTTGAAAGTGATAAGAGAAAAGTAATACATTATAAAAGATTTTTTTCCAACACTGATGTTTCAGGCAAAATCTGACTGAAGAGATCTAGAAAGAAAAACAGTTTTGAATATCATCTAACTTCCCTAATCCAGCCAGCCTAGCCTTTCTGCTTAACAGACTGTTTCCAACCTTTCCTTAAGAGAATCCAAGGGCCAGGAACAGATTTTCAACAGGAGTAAATGACAATTTTCACCAGCAGATAATCTGCCCACTAGTAACATGATCACATCCTCCCCCGCTTCATTACAGTTACACTGATCCAATGAGGGATTGGCAATGACTAAAGTGACCAATTACGTGTCAGAGGGATAACAACAAATAGCAAGTGCTTGCGGTGAGCAAAGTTTCCCATAGGTTAAACATGTTCAATGAAGCATTTAATCAAATTATTCAAAAATGAAGAAATGTACAAACATATGTCTATTCACAAATTTGCAAACTAAAGTTCTACTGAATTATTCACCTAAAACACTTGCCCAGCTCCTATTACGTGTAATAAATATGTACCTTTACTTATGAATAAGCCAATTCATTTATGAAGGTTGTAGTGGTTATCTAATGAGTTATAAGATGTCTGCCCATACTACACAGTTTGGATATTCCTGCAGGCACTTAATGATTTATAGCATACCTGCTGTCTTGTGATTTTTTTTTAATACACGTTAGTTGTATATTTCTTGCAGTTAGATTGTAAACTGCAGAACAAAAGAACTCCATTAACAAAAAAAGCAATGTGGATGTTTAAAGTGTATTTGAAAGCTTTAAAGTGGGATTTTCAGAAGATCTCAGGATTACACTAAGGGCTAGATCCATAAAAGGGACTAAGGCTCAGCACTGCAACCCCTAACATTAGGTGCCCTGCTACCTAGTGGAATCCACACCCCTGAGTTAGGTGTTCAGACTCCCTGTACAATGCATGGGGAGAGTTAGGTGCCTAAGTATGGGATCCACAAAAGCCAAAAAGCTGAGCAAGGAACTGCTTAAGCTAACCAAGAGGAAATGAGAAGGAGAGGGGTGTGGCCTAAGTCCTGCCTCTCTCAAGGACATAGGCGCATAAGTCTGGGTCAAAGGGAAGCCTCTATGTCCAATTGGAATTCACAAGTGTGAATCCTCTCCTGGAGTGAAGCACCTAAGCCAGGTCAGTCTTTCCTCCCAAAAAAGGAAAAAAAAAAAAAAAAAGAAACACAACCAAACAAAAAAAGAAAAAAAAAAAAAAAAATGAACACACACCAATCAAACAAGGAGGAGTAGAAGGTGGTTGTTTCGCCCCTTATACCCAGTAATCCTTTTGTTAGGACACTCACTCAGAAAGTAGTAGACCTGGGTTCAAGTGCTCCTCTCACACACAGTGGGGATTTGAACATACATTGCCCACTTCCTGGGAGAGTTTTCTAACCATTGAGCTACTGGGTAAAATGGAGATGTGCAGTGCTACCACCTGTGTTTTGTGCAGGGCCTGAGCCAGGAGATGTGTTTGAAGGCAGCCTTTGAACACACCAACTGGAACAGACTCTGCAAGCAAGATAGATGAGGGAATGCCAAGTCTGAGGATCTTGCTCGGGCTTAGGTGCAAGCTAAGCACCAGGTGTCAGCACTTAGGTAGCTGTGCATATGTACGGTGGCAGATTTGTAGGCACATAGGGGACTTTGCTAGCAGAAACTTAGGGACTTTAGGTGATTTCAGGGTTAGATGCAGCTGATGGGGGGGGGGAGGGAGTTCTGAGGCTTTATATTTTAGAGGTCAGTGCCTAGAATAGACTCAGACTTTAAGGTCAGAAGGGACCATTATGATCATCTAGTCTGACCTCCCGCATGATGCAGGCCACAAAAGCTGACCCACCCACTCCTGGAATAATTCTTTCCCTTGACTCAGCTGTTGAAGTCCACAGATCATGATTTAAAGACTTCAAGTCGCAGAGAATCCTCCAGCAAGCGACCCCTGCCTCATGCTGCGGAGGAAGGCGAAAAACCTCCAGGGCCTCTGCCAATCTACCCTGGAGGAAAATTCCTTCCCGACCCCAAATATGGTGATCAGCAGAACCCCGAGCATGCGGGCAAGATTCTCCAGCCAGACCCGCATTGACCATTGATACTAATTACCAGCGATGGCACGTTATTGACCTATTGACTAAAATCACGTTATTCCATTAAACCATCCCCTCCATGAACTTATCAAGCTTAATCTTAAAGCCAGAGAGGTCTTTCGCCCCCACCGTTTCCCTCAGAAGGCTGTTCCAGAACTTCACCCCTCTGACGGTTAGAAACCGTCGTCTAATTTCAAGCCTACACTTCCCGACGGCCAGTTTATATCCATTTGTTCTCATGTCCACATTAGTACTGAGCTGAAATAATTCCTCTCCCTCCGTGGTATTTATCCCTCTGATATATTTAAAGAGAGCAATCATATCCCCCCTCAGCCTTCTTTTGGTTAGGGTAAACAAACCGAGCTCCTTGAGTCTCCTTTCATACGACAGGTTTTCCATTCCTCAGATCATCCTAGTGGCCCTTCTCTGTACCCGTTCCAGTTTGAGTTCATCCTTTTTAAACATGGGAGACCAGAACTGCACACAGTACTCCAAATGAGGTCTCACCAGTGCCTTGTATAACGGAAGCAGCACCTCCTTATCCCTACTAGATATACCTCGCCTAATGCATCCCAAGACCGCATTAGCTTTTTTCACGGCCACGTCACATTGCCGACTCATAGTCATCCTGCGATCAACCAGGACTCCAAGGTCCTTCTCCTCCTCCGTTACTTCCAACCGATGCGTCCCCAGCTTATAACTAAAATTCTTGTTAGTCATCCCTAAATGCATCACCTTACACTTCTCACTATTAAATTTCATCCCATTACTATTACTCCAGTTTACAAGGTCATCCAAGTCTCCCTGCAGGATATTCCGATCCTTCTCCGAATTGGCAATACCTCCCAACTTTGTGTCATCCGCAAACTTTATCAGCCCACTCCTACATTTGGTTCCGAGGTCAGTAATAAATAGATTAAATAAAATCGGACCCAAAACCGAACCTTGAGGAACTCCACTGGTAACCTCCCTCCAACCTGACAGTTCACCTTTCAGTACGACCCGCTGCAGTCTCCCCTTTAACCAGTTCTTTATCCACCTCTGGATTTTCATATCGATCCGCATCTTTTCCAATTTAACCAATAATTCCTCACGCGGTACCGTATCAAACGCTTTACTGAAATCGAGGTATATTAGATCCACCGCATTTCCTTTATCTAAAAAATCTGTTACTTTCTCAAAGAAGGAGATCAGGTTGGTTTGGCACGATCTGCCTTTCGTAAAACCATGTTGTAATTTGTCCCAATTGCCATTGACCTCAAGGTCCTTAACTACTTTCTCCTTCAACATTTTTTCCAAGACCTTGCATATTACAGATGTTAAACTAACAGGCCTGTAGTTACCCGGGTCACTTTTTTTCCCCTTCTTGAAAATAGGAACCACATTAGCTATTCTCCAGTCCAACGGTACCACCCCCGAGTTTACAGATTCATTAAAAATTATCGCTAACGGGCTTGCAATTTCTCGCGCCAGTTCCTTTAATATTCTCGGATGAAGATCATCCGGTCCGCCCGATTTAGTCCCGTTAAGCTGTTCAAGTTTGGCTTCTACCTCGGATACGGTAATGTCAACCCCCCCTCCTTTATTCCCCTCTGTCACGCTGCCTCTATTCCTAAGCCATTCATTAGCCTTATTAAAGACCGATGCAAAATATTCATTTAGATATTGTGCCATGCCTAGATGATCCTTAATCTCCACTCCATCTACAGTCTTCAGCGGTCCCACTTGTTTCTTTGTTTTCTTCCTATTTATATGGCTATAAAACCTCTTGCTATTGGTTTTAATTCCCCTTGCAAGGTCCAACTCTACACGGCTTTTGGCCTTTCTCACTCCATCTCTACATGCTCTGACCTCAATAAGGTAGGTTTCTTTGCCGATCCCTCCCCTCTTCCACTCTTTGTACGCTTTCTGTTTTTTCTTAATCACTCCTCTGAGACGCTCGCTCATCCAGCTCAGTCTAAATCTCCTTCCTACGAACCGTTTTCCCTTTCTCGGGATACAGGCCTCCGACAGCTCCTGCAACTTCAACTTGAAATAATCCCAGGCGCCATCCGCCTTTAGATCCATAAATATGTTAGTCCAATCCACTTCCCTAACTAGTCGCCTTAATTTATTAAAGTTAGCCCTTTTGAAATCGTAAACCCTAGTCTCCGATTTAATTCTGTTAATCCTTCCATTTAGTTTAAACCGAATTAGCTCATTATCACTCGAGCCAAGGTTGTCCCCTACAACCATTTCCTCAACGAGGTCCTCACTACTCACCAAAACCAAATCTAAAATGGCATCCCCCCTCGTTGGTTCAGCTACTACGTGATGAAGGAATTCATCAGCTAGCACGTCTAGGAAAATCTGAGCCCTATTATTGTTACTAGCATTTGTTCCCCAATCTATATCCGGGAAGTTAAAGTCTCCCATGATTACACAGTTCCTATTAGTATTTACTTCCCTAAAAACATTAAATAGTTCTCTGTCCATATCCAGGGTAGATCCCGGCGGTCTATAGCACACCCCAAGCACTATCCCAGGGGAGGCTCTAGTAGTTTTTTTACCCAATGTGAGTATTGCCCAGACAGACTCCGTCTTATCCATTCCATCACTTATTATTTCTTTACAGTTTACCTCATTATTGACATACAATGCTACTCCCCCACCTTTACCTTTGTTCCGGTCGTTTCTAAACAGCACATACCCTTCCATACCTGTACTCCAGTCATGACTACCGTTCCACCACATTTTGGTTATTCCTACGATATCAGGTTTCATTTCTCGGACCAGGAGCTCCAATACCTCCATTTTGTTAACTAGGCTTCTCGCATTGGTGTATAAACATCTTAATTTATGCCGTTTAGCCTCTCTCACATTAGTTATCCAATTTGGTACGGACACTGTACTGCCAGTATGACCTATTAGTCTAGTATCCATCCCCCCCTCCTCCTTATGTCCAATCTCTTCCCCCTGGCTATATCCGTTCTGATCTCGTCACCCTCCTTCTCAATGTTGTAATCTGGCGTGGAGATTAACTGGACATCTCCCAACCATCTCCCCCAAATTCCTAGTTTAAAGCTCTTTTGATGAGATGAGCCAGCCTCCCTCCCAGAAGTCTATTTCCTTCCCTACTTAGGTGAAGTCCATCCCGTGAGAATAGTTGTCTGTCCCCGAAAGCCTCCCAGTGGCCATACATCCCAAAGCCCTCCTTATAGCACCACTCCCTTAGCCAACTATTTATCATCACAATCCTGTCAGCCCTTTGCTGCCCTTCTCTAGGAAGAGGCAGAATCCCACTGAAGATGATCTGAGCCTCGATTTCCTTAAGCGTCTTCCCTAGCCTGGCATAATCTCCCTTGATTCTCTCTAGCGAGAACCTAGCTGTGTCATTCGTTCCTACGTGAAGGATGATCAAGGGGTTCTTACCTGCTCCTTTTAGGATCCTTTTCAACCGCAGGTCCACATCCCGTATCTTAGCACCCGGTAGACAGCACACCCTTCTGTTCTCTGGGTCTGCCCTGGTCACAGGCCTGTCTAACCTCCTCATTAAGGAGTCCCCAATCACGTAAACCTGCCTTTGCCTGGTGACAGTGCGATCTACTAATCTATCCCCTGTTCCCTCTAGTCGCAACCCCTGTCCATTCCTATTTTCCCTTATAATCCCCCTTATGCCATCCTGTATCCTCCCGGGGCCCAGATTTGGTGCTGTCTCCATCAACTCCTCCCCTCTTTCTATGGGACTAGCTGCTCTTCTCTTCTTCCTTGCCCTCCCACCTTCAGTTACCACCTGCTGCCTCCCCTCCTCGTTATCCAGACACCCAAACCTGTTCCTGAGCTCTATTTCCCCTTCACTGGCCCTCCTTTTCCTTGGCCTGCTTCTCATGGTCACATGCTTCCACTGCCCTTGTTCTCCCCCCGACATTCCCCCCTCACAGACCTTAGCCCCTGCTTCCACCTGTACCCCTGAGCATTCCCCTTCAGCCACTCCTTGCCTTTGCTCCATTAGCTGCTCGAACCCCCTTCTAAACTCTACCAGGGTATCTACCTGCATCTCCAACCCTCGGATCTTTTCTTCCAGCAGCTCTATTAGGCGGCACTTCATGCAGACATACCTCTGGTCAGGCACCCCCGCTAGGACCATGTACATACCGCAGCTGCCACATGCAATCATCTGCATTGTGTCCCCTGCTGCTTGGCTCATGGCTGCTGTTGTCTGGGCCCGCCTGCTCACCTGTGCCCTCCGCCCCTGGGGGAACACAACACATGGGGCACCGCGCCCTCCTGCTTCCCTTTCCACCTCCCCCGGTAAACTCCCACTCAAACTCCCCTGTTAGCAGCCCTCTTTGCCGGCTCCTGTGCCGCTGCTCGCAGCTGTGCCGCTGCCTGGCTGGGTGGCCGCTTTTATAGGCAGCTGGGCATCTAAATCTCTTTGTGGATTTAGCTGTAACACTTCTCCTGTTACAGTAAATGGTAAAACAAATGAGAGCATTTGAAAAACTCATCCGTAGTGTGTATATTTCAAATCCCTCCTAAATAAGTTATTTTTGCCTGATTGATTCTTGGAGTTACAGTATATCATCAAAACTATACTATTTTAAATTCTACACTGTTAACATTCTTAAGGAATAAATTACTTTTGTTTGTTAAATGATTTTTCATTTGGAGGATAAGACAGGTATTTATATGGGTGAAATGATCTGATGTTCCCTCAACCAATAGAAATTAGCTGGTCTTATTAAAATTCATGGATGTCTTGTTGTTGCTGCTTTATATCCAAATGAAAACAAATTCAAAATAATAATTTAAGAAGCTAATAATTGTAATTACTGTTATTGGAAATAAGCCCATTGCTAAAAGGATTATGGGTTATATAATGTTTACTATTACAGGTAAAATGTGTTTCCTTTGCGTGTTTCTCTTGTAAAGCCTTCGTACACAGAACCAATTTGTTTTGCGTTTCCATTTCTTTTTCCTGACTTTGTTTCTCTGGTGTCCAAAACAAAATGATGTATCCTCGCACCGCATGAGATATTGCCTTATGATCATTTTAGTCCTACCCCTGGAAGCATTTTAGCCACAACAATGAATGCAATATATAATTGAGGTGGACAAGGAGACAGAAATTCTTTTCTCATAAAGCATTACAAAGTCTTACTATTTTTCATTTCACTTGGATTTTTGTTTATTTGAATTTTCACCTATCCAAATTTCAAGTATATCTGAATTTTTACTAAAACTGAGCTGTCAGAGACAGATACTTAGATGATGTAAAACAGCACAACTCCATTGACTTGAATAGGATTTCGGATGAGATACTGCGCTATGGATCTTAGAGGTACAGGACAGAACTTGCAGTCCAGAGAAAGGGTGCTTTGGTGGCTTTAAACTAACTTACCATCTTCCACTCTTTGTCTGTACTGCAGGTAATAGAGGCCTCCAGTGTAACTTAAATGGTCCTGGGTCCTATCTATATTACAGCAGCCTCCCAGGGCTGTCATATGGTGCTTCCTGGAATGTCTAGAGTGATGTGTGCTGCAGCCCTACCCCAACACATCCGTTCCACCCCCCAGTCCTGCCTCTGGCATGTCCCCTATACCAGGGTTCGCAAAAGGGTCACTGGGAGGCAGCCTTATGGCTGTCTTCTAGAGTGCCTGAACCAAGGCAACCCTTCCTAAGCTACATGCAGAGATGTTAGGGCCCCTTTACATCAAAATAAAATGGGGGTAAGGATTTCATCCCTGGTCCTATTACAATTAGATAAAAAATGCTCCCGAAGGTGTGGGGAGAAGACAGAGAAAAAACTAATCACTTGCTACTCTAGACATTTTCATGTCTCCAAAACTCACTACATGGCAGTGTAAGGCCAGGTCCTCCATCATTCTGCACAATTCCTGATCATTCCACAAGGACAGGTCTGGAATGAAGTGAGCCTCACTTATCCTGGGAAATCTTGCAGCTGCATCACAGGACTGGATGTCAGGACATTGGATAACTATGCCAATTTTGTTTGGCAGTCAAACCTTTTGGTAGCCTTGTTTGATGGTGTTTTCCATTCAGGACAATGATTGCCCCAACAGTGCTGTGGTTCACTGACTAGGACTGCTGCCTATTGCTCTTAATTGCATCTTTCAGTATGAAACTGTTAATTGAAAAATTCATCATTTAAGTTCTGCTTCATGGTGTAGAGAAGGTTGTGTACTTTTTTAGTGTTGTTTAAAGAAATAAATGAACTATTAATGCTCTGTCCACACTAGAGTTCAAACATGGTGTAGAGGAGTGGACTCACCCCTGCAGCGCCTCCTGCTGGTCATCTCGGGAGTTAGCTCTTCCAGCATCCTGGAGCACCCCCTGCAGGCCAGTGATCCACCTGTCCTCTGGCCCCCATGTCCCTCCCAGACCCCGGTGCCCTTGTATCTGGGGTGCTGCCCCCTGGCAGTACACCCCTCAGTACTAGGGTCTCCCCTCCCTGGGGAACCCCCATCCACTATCCCTACCTCACCTCAGAATAAGGCCACTGCCAGTCACCAACTAGCCCCCACTCCCTGGGGCAGACTGCAATATAGGTCACTCATCACAGGCAAGGTTGGGTTTGGACCTGCTGTCTTGGCCTACCATGGGCTGCCCTCTGCAACCCCCAGTACCCCTTGGCCTCCTACTAGGCCGCAGCCTGGGGCTATCAAGGCTGGAGCTCCCCAGCTCCTCAGCCTTTCCCCAGCCCTGCTCCACTCAGGTACTCTGTCTCTAGCTCACTGCAGCCAGGCCCTTCTCTCTCTGAAGACAAAGAGAGACTGCTGAGCTCCTGGCTCCCAGCCTTTTTATACAGGCCAGCTGTGGCCTGATTTGGGTGTGGCCCAGCTGTGGCTACTTCCCCAATCAGCCCAGCTTTTTGAGCTGCAGCCCTCTGCCAGGGCTGTTTTAAGCCCTTTCAGGCAGGAGCGGGGTAACCACCCCACTACACATGGCATTAACTAGCAGGTTGATAATGTGGTTTCAAAGTAGACAGAAATAAACCATATTACAAGTACGGTTTTACAAACCCATGTTTCAGTCCAGGTCTGTGGTTGGTTTACACAAATAACACAGTTCTTGTGAAATATTTTTAAACATGGTTCTTGCTAATATCACTTGAGCTTTAGTGTAGAAAGGGCCTAAACACCAATACCATATTCCTAAACTTACTCCGAATATTTATATTATTGTAAAGGGGTATAAGATTATTGCTACATGAGGTAACTATTCCAAGAACAGTGGCTCCTACTGGAGAAAACTAGAACTCAGGAAACCTGGATTCAGTTCCCAGCTATGCCACTGCACTGTTGGGGATCCTTAGGCAAATCACTTTGGCCTAGATTCACAAAGATATTTGGATTTTGTGATGCTGAGCCTAGAAAATTACAGGAACAACACCGTGACCCACAAAGCCTGAATTAGGCACTTAGGCTCCTATACAATGAATGGGTACAGTTAGAAGCCTTGGACTGTGATTCACAAAAGCCAGCACACTAGGCAGACAGCCAGTGGGAGATGCCAACAAAAGGGGTATGTGCTAACCCCAACCTTCTGAAGGAGACTGGCATTGAAGTCTAGGCTGCAGGGAGGTGCCTATCTGTGCTAGAATTTTTTGGCTGTGAACCTTTTCTTCAAGTTAGGTGTCTAAGTGTTTTTTTGCGAGAAGCTGGCGTGAGGAGGGATGGGAAATGGAGGAGGGGGAAGAGGGCATCCTCATTACTTTTAGCCCAGTGTTTAGGTTACTCACATGTACTGTGGGAGACTCCTGATTCAAGTCCCCTCTCCACTTGATGAAGAGAAAGGATCTGAAGAGTAATATGCCACCTCTCAGGGGAGTGCCCTAACCATTGGGCTAGGACTATGGGACATGCTGCCACCTCTCCTGTTGAAGCTGTTCCAGCTCAGATTGGAGCATGGATGCTAGATGCCCCAAATCACAAATGAGTACTCAAACCACTTGGCTGTAGAGTTATTCTCACACTTGTCCATACTCTTCTCCCCACCCCCAATGACTGGCCCTCCTTCTCCTCCCTCACCCTCTCTCTGGTACAATCACCGGACCTCCTTCTTGTCCCCCACCCCCATTTTGTGTGGATTCTCTTGAGCAGCCCAATCCAGTAGGTGTGCGCTGAGTACACCTATTGCATTGGGTCCAACATGCAAGTCTAGGAAGGTGAAAGCCTATTTTCTGCAATTTGTTATTTGCTCTAGGGCTTAGGCAGGAGCTACGCACCTGGACGCTAGATCAAGGTAGAGCATGCATGTCCAAAGGCAGAAATATAGGCATCAAGGAAATTGTTTATTGCAAAAACATAAGCTCTAAGTAAGTGTTGATGGCTACAGCATTTAATTGTGGTGGAGCCTAAAAATGGGACTCAGGTGCCTAAACCCAGATTTAGGAACCTAAGTCTAGAGCTTAGGTGCATAAGTACTTTTGTGCATCTGGGCCTTTGCCTCACTGTGCTTCAGTTTCCACTCCTGGAAAATGAGGACAATGATACTGACCTCTCTTGTAAGGAATTTTGAGATCTACTGATGAAAAATTCTATGTAAGAACTAGGTATTATTAATTCTTCCTGTGGCCTTTTTGGGCCAATGGTATTTTCTTTTTTGTTGTTATTTTAGTTTTGAGGGTTCCTTTTTAATGCAGATTAGAGCTGATGTTTAAATAAATCAATTATGCGTGTGTTTGTAGAACCTGACAACACTCCTCTATATTGAGTTTAGTGAGCTTTGAGGAAGGCTTTAAGAAAAACATTTCATGTTCACAACTGAACTCTGGGCTTTAATGTGGTTTATCTGAGGGGTGTGTGCATATTTTTAGAGGCTTTGGGCAGCGTGCTAAAAAACACTTTTTTCTTTACTGAGTTTACATTAGAAATGATTTTCCATTTTTCTATCATAGCTAACTAAGACAGTATGGATAATAGTCAGTATTGCTCATGTTCAACAGTCTCACAATGTGATAGGGAAAACATTTCTATATACAGTATATCCTTTTATAGTCTGGAGTGTAGGTTATTGCTGTGGGAGCAAAATAAGTATTATGTAATGTAATGGCTGCCCACAACAATGCAAAAGTTTAAAGGCTAACTCATCTCATTCTTTGAAGAAACATCCACCCTCCACCCCGAGAAACAAAAAATGTCCTTGAACAATTATAGATGAATCACATGTAATTTTTAATCTATTATGCTGTCAGGGGCGGAAATTTGCAGGGTTGCAAAGGGAGGGAATGGTGGAAAAAGCACAGAGCCTTTGACCAATGCAAATTCTGAGGATACTCTCACAATCCTGTTCTAAATCCTATGGATTTTAGGGGATCTGTGTGACCTCTCTTTACTCTTCCCATGACCCTTTTTTTCTCTGGTAGCATGGCTCACTCCACAGCCATACTGCCTTCAGCTCCTCCTCACTCCAAAAGGAGAAAATACTATGAAGTAGGATTACTGATGCAACCAAAGGCATCAATGCCTCTGGAATTTGTATTAAAATGTTTAGACTATAAGGCCAGAAGGGTCTAGTGTGATCATGTAGTCTGACCTCCTCTATAACACAGGCCATAGAACTTCCCTATTATATAAGGCACTATGAAGGTTTGCCAAGGGAACAATTCTACCTATAGTGGCAGCTCCTTGGTGCCTCCCTTCTTCCTCGCCCCTTAATCTGTAATACCGCATCATCTCCTGCAAGGTTACAACCGTGCATTTCTCATTTGAAGGGACTTCTCTGGGTTCCTTCAAGTGAACAGTGTTGATGGGTTTAAGCAGGCATGACATCCATTTTTTGCAAGCAGAAAAGGCCAGGATGAAGGCAAGCTTTTATGGTCTGGGGAAAAAAATAAAGGAAGAATTGTATTAATCATGGAGGAACTCACTCAGAAGTGGGAGGGGGATTTTACTGGTCCTGTGAAAATTCATAGGGTGATGTGATGAGTCCTCCAAGTATTTATGAGGCTGTCGATTTAGCTATTCTCTCCATCTAAAGAGAAAATCCCCATGGCTGCAACTTTTGCAACTGCAGTCTTAGGCTGAGATTTTCCAAACTTCCCAGGAAATTTGGGCATCCAAATCCCCAAGGTGAGTTGGAAATGATCAGACTTAGTTTTAAAAAGGTCCGTTGAGGCATGGTTAGTATAATACCAAAACAGGAAGAGAAGATTTGAAGGGTGGAGAGTTGACTGTCTGTGAAAATAGCTTAGATGCTCAGCTTTTGTTTGTTTGCTTTTTAATCACTTAGGTTTACTTGCTTCTGATCTTATTTTTACTCTTTTGGCTTATTGGCCATTTATTTATAGAGCTGTGAGTCTTTACTTTTTTTTTTTTTTTTTCAATCTTTTTCCTTAGTTTACATAGCTTAAGACTAATTCAAAGGTATACCATGTTGAAGGGAAAGAACTGTGTATAGCCTTTACTGAAAACTGGAGTACATCCAATTCCCCTGTTCTCTTTTCCAGCATATTACCTAATATTGAGCAAGGCCAGCTTCCTCAGGTAATTGCATTAGTGTTTCACTCTGGGAGAAGTCAATCAGATTTTCCTCTTCACCAACTGTTGACTTTCTGACCGGGGCCTGATCTAAAAATTACATGTTCCTGCTCAAGGACTTCAGGAAGCAATGTTTTTATTTAGTTTGTTTAATTGCTTGAGAAAGACAAGAGGCAGCTTCTGTAAAGGAATCAAATGTAGGGATTTCATAAAACAACGCCCATAATATCCCTCTCTCCATTTATTTATTTACAGCATTCAGCTGGGCTGGAAAGCTGTTTGCCCATAAGCAGTTGTAAAGTGCAACTGGAAGGAATGGAACAAGTTAAAGCCTGAGGAAAGTCAAAGAGTGGAATAATCTAAACAAACTAAGTGGGGGGAAGCCCCTGACATCACTTAGTTTACTAAAAGGGAAAAGTATCCAGGTACTGAGGATGGAGAACCAACAGCTTGGATTCTGTTGTGTACAGAGATGATGGCAACTTCTCTATTTAGCTAAAGCATCAATGTACCATATCCAGTTTTTGTCCAAGAAAATAATTATAATTTGGAGTCATACTGAGTTGTGGGAGAAGAGAAGTTAGAGAGAAAGTCCGAGGCTAGCTATTGGCATACATTATCCGCTATTGTCTATGAAAAGATTAAACAAAGAAACATTTTCTTAATCTACCTGAATGAAGAAAGGGGGGAATATATAGGTGATGCAAAGGAATTTAGATTTTTTTAAAGTGTTTAGGGAATTGTATGAAAGTCCAAGTCAAAATGTGTTAGGTCATGTAAAGGGTCAGAGACCAGCAATAACGAGCTGTAATGCTGATTGCTGGAATGTTTTCTTCTTCAGTGAGGGCATGTGTAGTCTACCATGGCTATCTATCTCTATCTATTTACAGCATACAAGATGTAATAATCCCTTACTGTGAAAAAATTGTGTTAATTGTTCTTCTACTCACATTTCACTCACATATATTGGAATTGGAAAAGGTTCAGAAAAAGGCAACAAAAATGATTAGGGGTATGGAACGGCTTCCATAAAAGGAGAGATTAATCAGACTGGGATTTTTCAGTTTGGAAAAGAGACGACTAAGGGGGGATATGATTGAGGTCAATAAAATCATGATTGGTGTGGAGAAAGTAAATAAGGAAATAATTATTTATTCCTTTTCATAACACAAGAACTAGGGGTCACCAAATTAAATTAATAGGCAGCGGATTTAAAACAAACAAAAGGAAGTATTTCTTCACACAACGCTCAGTCAACCAGTGGAACTCTTTGTGAGAGTATTTTGTGAAGGTCAAAACTATAACAGGGTTCAAAAAGATAAATTCATGGAGGATAGGTCCATCAATGGCTATTAGCCAAGATGGGCAGGGATGGTGTCCCTAGCCTCTGTTTGCCAGAAGCTGGGAATGAGGGACAGGGGATGGATCACTTGATGATTACCTGTTCTGTTCATTTCCTCTGTGGCACTTGGCATTGACAACTGTTGGAAGACAGGATACTTGGCTAGATGGACCTTTGGTCTGACCCAGTATGGCCATTCTTATGTTCACTGTGCTGGCTCCTGTGCTCTTAACACTGTGTGCTACTGAAAGTTTCAAATCATCTCTTAGCAGGAAATTGGAATCAACTCAGAGATCTCAATAAGGGTGCAGCTAATCTTTCATATTTACAATATTTATTACTTAGATTTTGTAAAGTTATTTTATGCAGCTGTACATCAGGCTATGGTCTTATTGGATCTCTTATGCTAAACAGGAGAGAAGCTTAGTCAGTACCTGGATGGGAGACCTCCAAGGGAAACTTAGGGAATAGCCAAGAGTGGTGATAGTGATTCAGTAATCAACACTTTTCCACCTAACATGCCAATCTTTTAATCATTTATGCACTGTTTTACATTAAGCAGGAGGGTATCATCATTTTAGACACAGGAGCTACTCACCTGATCTAGGTTAACTCACATAATCTAGGGCAGAAGTATTTGTAGAGTCAGGACATAAGTATAAAAATAAATGTCCTACCATGGTTGTTATGTGGCACTGGGCTGCCAGAGAGACTACATATAGGATGTAACATAATTCCAAGTTCCTGAGCACATGTGGTCATCAAATATCCATGACACATTTTGCAAATATCATTAGTTTTGCTGGAGTAACTGTACCCAGACTGCCCAACACAAATAAAATACTACGACTAAACAAGAGTTATAGCCACTTGTAAAATATAATAACATGGCACAATTTAGTAATAACTTTGCATATCCCTGAATATTGGGCAGCTTAATTTTAAGGTTACCGTCCTAATAATTATCTGCCCTAAGATTGTAGTGAAGTACAGTAGTTGTGTACATTTATAGCAAATGGTACACCTGACTCAAAAATATTACAACTGTTTAAGTGTTAATGATTTAACATCATTGGGTTTGTTTCTCTTCCCTCACCAACATAAATCAAGGGCACCGATATTGAAATATGGAGTAACTCCAGTGTAAAGCTGTGGTAAGCGAGAAGATACTCAGGCCTACTGAAAAACTTGTTTTATTAAATTATACTGCTTGTAACCAGATATTTTGTAATGGTCACATTTATTAATTGCTAACTCCTGAGATATACTGGGCAACTACAGAGAACCTATTTACTTCAGTGAAAGTTGCAGTGCTTCTCACTTTTCAGCATTTGGCCCTCACATTTAAAATAAACAAAACCCAAGTGTGTACACTATAAAGTAGCTCTGTGTGAAGAATGGATTTTTCAATTAGCTGGCAATGAAAAAAAAATCAGGTTTGGGTCAAACTAAATATTTTATTTGACCTGAAATAAAATGTTTTGCTTAGATTTTGAGCATTTTAATGTAATTCTGATACATTTTATTATTAGAAGTGTTAACTTTTGTTTAGAACAGAAAAATCAAAACATTTTATTTTAAAAATGTCAAAGATGACTTTTTTTTAAATCCTCTTCCCCCCTCCCCAAAAAAGAAAGAAAAAACTCAAATTCGTGTCAGTTTTTCAAAGTGATTTGGTGTTGCCAAATCTGCATTTTTCACCAAAAATAAAATAAAATAAAATAAAAAGAAGAAGAACTTTGTATGAAAAATGTGGCCTAAGCCAATAGTATAATAATCATATCAGTAAAAATATATTACAGAATCTGAAGCTGCTAATGAATGGAAACATACTTCTTAGCTTTAATTGTTTGTAAGTATAATGTTAAATGAAATACATTAACTAGCCCTAATAACAAAGGAACCTATGTATGGTCAGGTTACAGTATGACCTGGATTGCATCAGGTTACTCTTTTTCAAAGTGTATAGCTGTAGCGAGGGGGCGTGGTCTTCCTCCCTGACAGATGAGGAGAGAACCGCGACCACCTCCTGGTGGGCAGAACCGGGATATCCACGGCCACACCGCCTGAAGCAGAGGGGCAGGACAGGAACTGGAACTATAAGAGGCTGGCTCTCTAGCTCAGTAGAGGCAGAGCTGCCAGAGGAGCAGGACATCTCCCCCCTGCTGCTGGAGCCTGGACCTGACTTAGGCTGCTACAGTACCAGAGACCCAGAGGGACTGCCGGAGCTGCCAGACATCGGGGACATTGAGGAGCTATTGGGTCTGCCACTTGCTGTTTACCCAAGTAAGACCAATGACAACCCTCGAACGCAGGTAACTCCAGACTGGGGGTGTAGAAAGGAACCCAGGGAAGCCGACTAGGGTTCGGCTGTGTTACTGACTGCAAGCTGGCCAGTGTGTTGCGGCCGGATTTCTCCCCTGACCCAGTGGCAGACCACTCCACCACTGATAGGGACCTGGGTTGGGATGCAGTGGAGCAGGTGGCCCTGCGTCCCCCTGCCACCCTACCGTCAGGGGTGGTAGCCTCCCCACCTTTAGGCCAGGATGCCTGCATTGGTCTGACACCTGCCTGAGTTAGGATGCCAGGTGGTTTAGCTGGCTGTCCCATGAGAAAGATAATCTCCCTCTAGACTGCTGGGCTGCTCTGCCTGAGAGCAGACCAGGGCCCCCTTACCTGATTGCTGCCATGCCCTGACTGAGGGCCCCAGACAGCTAGACTCACTATTGCTCTGCCTGACCAGAGGCCAGAGCCCTTTACCTGATTGCTTCTCTGCCATGACTGAGGGCCCCAGGAAAATAGACTTACTACTGTGTGGCTTGACTGCAAGCTAGAGCCATTAACTGAGTACGGCCCCATCCTGATTGAAGACTCTGGGCTATAGACTTGCCATCACCTGGCCTAATTGCAGGCCAGACCCATTAAATGTGTGTTGCCCCGCTCTGGCTGAGTGTCGGGGCTACCAGACCCAATTGATACCCCGCTAGGCCCTCTTAACTGTTGGCTAATTCCCCTTGAATGGAGTCACTCTAGGAGCATCCCAGCGAGGGGGCGTGATCTCCCTACCTGACAGGTGGGGAGAGAACCTCGGCCGCCTTATATAGCATAAGACCACTTCTGGTAGGATTTACTTGTTCCTGATCTCTCTCTTCACCCCTCTCTTTCCCTCAAAGAGCTCTACTTACAAATTGATAAAGATTTTTTTTTAACAAATCTGTACCAATTAGTAGCTTTTTGTTTTTGTTTTAAATTGCCTTTTCCCATGTGCTAGCATTAGCTAATAAGACTGGCACAACCTGTCATGTTCACAAAGGCATACAGAATGTGTCAGCCAGAAAGTTAGAAAAAATGGCTTATGGTAAATGACTACAGAAACTACGCCATAGTTTTCTAGAAAAGAAACAACAATAGCAGCAAAAAGGGCATGGTACCATTTATGTACACACCATATGCCTCCCTAGTGTGCAGGCAAAGGTTTGACTGAGGATTATTTTAATTTTTGTCCAGTCATTGTGCTTGGTTGGTTTAGAAATAATTGTTTATGTAGTCTATATATTTGTCAGCCTACAACTCCTAATCTGATACAAATTACTATGAGTTATAAATGGGCAATCATGGAAAAATACAATGGGCATCATTCCCCTCTCCCATACATGATTCTCCTCTCATATTTGAGTGAGGAATCACTCCATTGGAGTCAAAAAGAGTTACACTGGTGTAAAAACCTGTGTAAGAGAGATCAAAGTGATTGGGCCTAATTCTGATTAAAACTGGAACTGAAAAGGTGGCTGACCCAGCTTGAAAGAATCAACTGCCACTGATGAAAGATCCCTTCGATTTTCATACAAACTTTATTCTTACTGAGCTGTATACAAAGAAATAGTTAAATTGTCAAGATGTAAATACAAAGGATACCTCTCTGCCATTATGGTAATAATCAAATTGATACCTGGCCACTCAAGGTAACCATTGGGTAATATTAGGATTTATTTTTATTTCCACTCTAAATACAAGTCCACATCAAAAAATGCCCATTCTTATCTCTGGGAGCCCTTAACAGACATTTAAAACCACTATACTAAGGGAGCTACAGTATAAATTATCCCCAAAAGTAGCCAGTCCACCCTACTGCACCTCACAGAAATTGCTTATAACTAGACCAATTAAACCACCTCATCACAAGAATCTCTCCTGCAACTGCTTCATCCCTCTGCTAATGCACAAGCAGACATATTAATTATTATTATCATTCTATTTTCTGATGGCCTCCAGAGCAAAAGGACTCTAAGACTGCAAGCTAACCAGCGATGGACCCTTTCATGGAAAGGAGAATAGCTATATGAAGCGGGAGAAAGTGACAGGCACAAATCTAGAAATGAGAATATCTTATTTCTTCATCTCTCTTTTGTCACTTAAAAAGCTCTGAAATCCTGAAGGAGACTGGATAGACTTAGACCTAGGTGTGACAGAATGTAGCCTGCATCCACACCATACACACTTTTGTAGTAAACGTTGTACACAATATGCCTTAGGAGATATCATTTTGAAAAACCTGAATTTACTAATCAATATCATGCCAAAATGCATGTAGCAGTGTTATAGGTGAAGTTATAAACATAAATTGAGATCACGATTAAAAGTATGTTTTCCAGATAAGTCTGAGGAGTGGCCAACCTTGTTCCTCAGAGACAAAGGGCAAGCTGATGCCTCAGCCAAGTGTAAGCAAGGCTGATAGAACAGCCACTTAGCAAGTAATAGCCTTTGGCAGGAAAGGGGACAGGGCAAAAAAATCTACATTTTAGCAAAGAAATAGCATGGCGCTCCCTTCCACACAGACTGCTTGTCACCTTGCTGCCAGCTGGAAATGCTTCTCAAAGTGGGGACAGGACTATAAAAAGAAGGGGCAGATACCCCAAGGCATCACTCCTCTCTCTATCTCTGCCCCTTAATTGACTGCATGAGAAGGCACAAAGGAAGCAGCCATTAAACAGAAGAAGGGGTCCTGACCTACGAAGTTTGGCCAATAAAACTGTTGAAAGCAAGCAGTGAGAAAAACTTTGCTTTGAATTTAAAGTAGTTTGTTAAATTAGGCATCAGTAGTGTTTTATCTTTATTTTTCTTGTAATCATTTCTGATTTTATGCCTCATTACTCGTACTCACTTAAAACCTCTCTCTTTGTAGTTAAAAAACTTGTTTTATCTAATCCAGTGTGTTTGAATTGAAATGTTTGGGAAACACCATTCGCGGTAACATGTATGCGTATAATTTCTATTCATAAAATGACAGTCTTTATAAGAATTTGTAGTGTCCAGGAGAGGGCTGGGCAGTACAAGATATACATTTCTGGGAGAAAAATCTAGGACTGATTTGGCATCAACCTGCAATATAGCCAGGTGTGGCTGGTTGGCTACAGCATACATACAGACATAGCTGGGAATCACTTAAATGCTGGAGGCTGTTTTTGAGCAGTCTTGATTGGAGGCTACAGCAGTAAATCGGTGTAAAGTGCACCCCAGGTTAGAAGGCAGGGGTGACACAGCTACTCAGTCTGGATTATACCCTGGGTATGTCACTCTAGGTCAGGATTTTCACAACATTTATTCTGAAGTAATCTGATCTTCATTTCTACTTTCAGCTTTCTAATTTTATTTTGTGAATGGCAAGGAGCCAATGAGGACAGCGACAGACATCTGGAATTTTAGGTGGTGCAACGAAAAGCAGGTAGAGGTTTCCCTTCCTCCCCACAGAGCGTTTTATTACTGACGCTGGTCACTCTGGACCCAGTGCCTGTTACAAGTGACAGGAACTGTGCAAATGGGTAAGGGTAGCTCAAGTGCTGTGGCCTCTGACGGTTTCATACTGAGGAGAATGACTGAAGTCAGAGCAGAATCTTAGTCACACTTGAGTATCCTGTCAAAGTCCAGGATTATGGGTCTCATGATGCTGTTGGAATCCTGACTGCTGTCATCCCGAAGAGCACAGATGAGACACAAGCTTGAGGATCAAGATGCCAATTTTTAATATTTGCCCCTACCAAACAAACACATTGACCCTCTTCATTTGGCTGTGCTGGTATTTTTATATAAATGACCATTTATGTGCATATATTTCAACAATTCTGGTCCTAATCTTGTTCCTATTAAATGCAATTGAGCCTTTGCCACCCCCTTCAATGGGAACAGAATTGGTCCCTTCATCTTCCATATTGGTAATGCATTCTTGATGTCTCAACTATGGATAAACTTTAGATCACACTATTCCTTCTTGGGTAATGGGAAATCTCAGCCCAGAAAAGGCAGGATGAAGCTAAATGGAGCTTCTTCTAATTCAGACTAGGTTTTTGTTTTGTTTTATTTTTGTCTAAGAGTGAAGAAAGGATTCAGTCTCTGCTCCCCAGTTTGTGTTTACTACATTTGTTTATTCCAAAAATGAAATAAAAAAAAAGTCTCATCACCAACCTGGAAATTAAGATTTTACTACATAAAATGTGTTGTTATTAGCACTTTCCCTGTAATTATTCTAAGCTTTTGTATTTCACATGGCAGTGCACGTTTATGGGCTAGTTTGGGTTGTATTATAGTCCTCTTATTGACTGTCAAAAACCAGACAGCCTGATTAGAGTAAAATATCTGAAAAGGAAGAACTTGCTCAATTACTTCTGTCAGTTAAATGTTGAATGATGTTAAATCTGCTTTGATTTTAACGTTTTAGTATTTACTGGATGGAAATCAGCAATTACCTCTTGAAGAATACTGTC
The DNA here is from genome assembly GCF_002925995.2 of Terrapene triunguis. Classification (NCBI taxonomy): domain Eukaryota; kingdom Metazoa; phylum Chordata; order Testudines; family Emydidae; genus Terrapene; species Terrapene triunguis. The sequence continues at coordinate 4,893,213 of NW_020664399.1, read as the reverse complement.
ATATAATAATAATGATGCACACATTCTAATGTAGGAGAAAAGAGATGACAAAGTAAGGATCTAAACTTTGTTTTCAGGGGTGAAGTATTTGGATTTGCAGCCATATTTTACATTGAATTTTTTTTTTCATAAAGGTGAAATTCACAAAGGGCTTAATCCTGGAAACACTGAGCAGCCCACTCAAAGTCAAGTAGTTCCATTGCTGTCTCTCAAACTAGATACATTACTAAGGAATGGCAGAATTAGGCACTGTGTTCCAATAAACTGGTACAGCCTCTTCCTTATAATTTTACAGTTTACATCCGGACACAGAGGCAAAAAAAAAAAAAAAAAAAAAAAGATTGACTGCATCTTGTTAAATTCCATATTCCTCTAATTCATTACATTTTTAATAGCTTAGATGACATTTAATTTGTAATGATATAAATTTTAAATATTGCCTGATAAAAGGGAGTATACAACTTGGGCCTAATCATTCTCTCAGTTATGCCAATCTGTAGTTATGCCATTGAACTTTGAGTGTCCACATTTATACGGATGTGAGAGCAGAATTTGGCTGCAATATATAACTGTGTATATAATAATGAGAGGTAGGTGAATGGATCTTATCTGAGCATTTGAATAGAAACTTGAATTTGCTTCAACTGTGTTCACATCTCATTAGTCCATATGAATTTACTGGTAGAAATATTTGGGTAAATACTGAATTTTAAATATGTAAACAAGAAGGTCTCCTTTTAGAGAGGGCCAGCACAAGTTCTGTGCCCCATTAAGTCTTACTTATCCCCTCAAAACAGCCAATGGGACTTGAGTGATATACAAGTATCATACTGGCTTTTTCTGAAGGGGTGAATTTTACCCATGAGATTATTTGGGGGAGCATATTAATTCATATGCTACTCCTGAGGACATTCTGTGCCAAAAAATTAAAAATTCTTTGCAAAATATTTTAAAATACTGCAAAATTCTGCAAGTTATATTTGTCAATAAATACATGCAGAAGCTCCAGAATGGCAGTGGGAAGCACAGGCCACTGGCTGCACAAAGGTGGGAGATCACCCTGCAGCCCCTCCCCTCCGCCCCTGGGACATGGACTCAGTGGTCAGGCTGTATCCAACCCTGACACAGCACAAGCCCTGGGCTTGCCCCATAAACACCCTGGGGCCCTGCCCCTCTGCGCCAGGTGCACCAGGTGTGGGGCAGGCAGGCTCAACCAGGCTGGATCCAAGTGTGCAGGGGCTCACTGTGGAGGGACAGGATTCTTGTGGGACAATCTGCGTGCAGGCAGCTCAGTGTGGGGCTCTAGGTGTGTGTGTGGGATCTGGATGCACAGAGGCTCATTGGGAGGGTTACAGGTGCAAGGGCAATGGGACTCTGTAGGGGCTTCAAGGGGAAAGTAGTTGGGGCTCAGCAGAGGGGTCTGGATGTGGGGGACTCAGAAAGGGGGCTGGGTGCTGGGGGAATGGGGCTTGGTGGGGTGGGGGACTGGGTGCAGCTAATTGGAGGTCAGTGGCATGGAGATCTGGATGTGGGGGCTCCAGGTGGTGCAGGGGTTTGGGACTCATCAGGGTGGAGGTTTGAGTGCCAGGAGCTCAGTGGGGGGGGGGTGATCTGGGTGCAGGGTGGGGGTCCAGAGGCAGAGGATCTGGGTGCAGGGGGCTCCAGATGCAGGGGTTGAGGTTCGTGGGGTGGGGTTCAGGTATGGAGGGCTAGGGGGGTTCTGGGTGTATGGGGTGAGGCTTGGTGGAGGTGTCTGAGTATGGGAGCTATGGCTGCATGGGGGTTGGGCAGATGGGGGAGCAGCTTCCCATACAGTGACCCCTCCCCCCCAACTGAGGAGCAATGGGGCCAGGAAGCAGGGGAGGATGCTGTGCTTCCTGCAGCTGGGGGCAGGGCTGCCCAGAGGATTCAGGGGGCCTGGGGTCTTTGGCGGCGGGGGTCCTTCCGCTCGGGGTCTTCGGGGCACTTCGGCGGTGTGTCCCAGAGCGAGTGAAGGACCTGCCACCGAACTGCCGCCGAAGACCCGGAGCGGAAGGAGCCCTCGCCGCCGAATTGCCGCCGAAGACCCAGAGCAGAAGAAGTCCTCGCCGCCGAATTGCCGCCGAAGACCCAGAGCGGAAGAAGCTCCGAGTCTTTGGCAGAAGGTCCTTCACTCGCTCCAGGTGTGTTTGGCGGCACTGAAGGACTTGCCGCCAAAAACTCTTGTGGGGGCCCCTGCGGGGCCCGGGGCAAATTGCCCCACTTGCCCCCCCTCCGCCCCCCGGGCGGCCCTGGCTGGGGGAGGTTTCTGTGCGGGGATATGACACAGCCCCAGCCACTCCTTCCAGGGGAAGAGAAAGTCCTGTCCTCTCCTGCCTCCAGCCTAGCTGGGACTAGCAGCTGATCCTGGCTCAGGCTCCCCAGCCCTGTGGTGATTTACCTCTCTGCCAACTGCTTTGGGTGCCTGAAACAATGTACATGAGCAGCTAGGGAGTGGTGCATTGCTGCTGATCTTGCTGATTCCCTTTGCTTCCCTGTCAGAAAGTCATTTCTCTGTGGGGAAGCAAAGAAATCTGTGGGGGACATGCATTCTGTGCACACGCAGTGCTGCACAGTTCCCCCAGGAGTAATATGCATGAGTGTTTATAACTGGAAACCTGATTTTAAAGAGTTATGCTCAACCATTCAGAAAACAGGTGAAATATTAATACCTAAATACCTTAGATCCACTAAGAAATTTAGGGGCCCAACTGCCTTTGAAATAAATGGGAGTTGGTGCTTAAGTACCTTTGAGGATCTGGGCCTATGTGTCTATCAACATGACAATGACAGAGATATAGGATTGGTGCACTGGGGATTAATGACTAGTTTTGCAATAGTTTGTACTGAACTGGTTATCCATATCATAAGGAACCCAAGCATATACAGATAAGTGGCCACACTATGTGTTTTCATTCTCGCTATCACTGTGCCATTTGATCATCCTATCTTTCAGTAGTAACAATTTACACTTTTACAATACTTTCTATCCAAATAACTTAAAGCACTTTAAAAATGAATGCATTTCTGCATCATGCCTATGAAGTGTGTATTTCATCCTTTTTACAGATGGGGGAAATGGAGGCAAAGATATCAGTTATATAGAAAATTCCTGGTAAAACCAGGAAAAGAAGGCAGATGTTCAAATTTTAGACCTGTGCTTTGACCAAGCCCACAATAGTCACCTGTTTCATCTTTAAATCTTGTGAGAAACACTTTGAAACCTACTGATGAAAAGCATTAAATATGTATTTTATATATAACACAAGAGGATAAGTTTGCATATTAGCTGATATATTAGTGCACAATATAAAAGCCATACTAATAGTGTTCACATGGGATGGCTGTGTGCTCTGTAAATTCACATCACTGTGTACACAGGGCAGAGGCTTGCTGTGTTCTAAGCATGTGGCATTCTTGGAGTGTATCCCGTGGTTCTTTGCTTCGCTGCTGAGTAGTGTGAATTCTGCATTTTTTTCTCACTGTGCATTATGGGATGTATAGTAGAGTCAGGCAGAAGCCAGTAAAATTCTCAGATGTGGGATAATTTTTTTTTTCCAAATCCCATTATTCTGCAATCTGTCCCATGCTTTGGGCAGGCTAGTGCCAATTTCAAATTGCTGGTGGCCAGCATGGACCCAAAAATTTTCTGTGCCGCTATGCTGGCAACTGCAAATACTTGGGCAATAATTCAGCTCTCGAAGCTGGATGGCTTTAGTTTTGTACTTCACCCACCACTACATTGAGCAGATAATGTGGCTGCAGCAGCAGCAGCTTCAGCAGCGGTGGAGGAAGGCGGACGAGGACAAAAAGGATGACACAGAGAAACTGCTGCTAGAGGAGCTGTTCCACACAATGCAGGGCTGTATTTGGGCTTGAGAAGCCAGCGTAGACTAATGGGAAAGGATCGTTCTGGAGACCTAGGATGATCAACAGTCATGAGAAAATTTCAGGCAAACGCAACCTCTTTTGAGATGTGCTAAAAAAAAAAAAAAAAAAAAAATCCAGAGATGCAGTGTACCAACAGATGGTCCCTCATGCCTGTGGAGGGGAAGCTAGTCACCCTTGAATGCTACCAGTTCACAGTCAACTAATTTAGAATGGGGAGATCAATGGATGGGGCCAGTGTCATGCAGGCATATGATGACATGCATAAAGTACCGTTGCATCAGATTATAAAGCTTGGTAACCTACTCAAATTGGAGGATTGGGCCAAAAGAAATCTGATGAGGTTCAACAAGGACAAGCGTAGAGTCCTGAATTTAGGACGGAAGAATCCCCTGCACCGCTACAGGCTGGGGACCAACTGGCTAAGCAGCAGTTGTGCGGAAAAGGACCGGGGAATTACAGTGGATGAGAAGCTGGATATGAGTCAGCAGTGTGCCCTTGTTGCCAGGAAGGCTAAAAGCATATTGGGCTGCATTAGTAGGAGTCCTGAAGCTAGGCATACTAGTCATAACTGCGATCTGGCTGGCAAGACTGTGCCCCCTAGTATTTGCTCTTTCTTGTGGGTGTGGGAGGAGAATACAAGCATGTTTAATATTAGAAGTGTGAGGTGTTCTCTGCTGCCAATAGGATTTAGATTGGCATTTCCCATTAATAGTAATAGGAATCAGGTATCCAAGTCAGGTAGGAAGCTTTAAAAAAAAATCTCTGGCTAAATTGTAGCATCAAAAATACAATTCAAAAGCACAAATCATTCTAAAACAAAATTGTTTCTCTGAGATTTCTAACCAGAAGTTAAGTGGCTCCAGTATGATGTATTGGTAAGAGCACCATGTGAAGAGTTATACAGAGGAACATTTCCAGGGCACAGGAAGTTTTGTTAATCTGACAAAACCCAAGACATAGGCCACATTCTTGAGTGCCATATAGGGCACCTTATCTAATAAGTATTTGCATATATGCAGCCATCTCATTGTCAGACCATTCCTGTTGCAGTAATGCTCATCTCTTACGTGCAGATCGTTCACAGTTCAATTACCTTATAAAGAAGAAGACAGGCTTATTGACAAGAGAAGTATTTTATATGGATGGAGGATTTTACAGTTGTTTGTTCCTCCGTAATCAAAATCACAAAGCCATATTCTAGAAGTGTAAATTCTCTGAGCTAAAACTACGGCCAATCTCATTTAAGCCCACCTAAATTTCCTAGTTTCAGATTGGAACCTGAACTCAGATCTGCTTGAACTTCTGCACAATTTTTTTCAGAAATGTGGAGACGGGACTGGAGTTTTGAATTCATAACGAAACCCCAAATCTGACAAGTTTAACTGGATTTTCAGTTTCGTTGTGAAAGTTTAACACAGCTTTAGTTAAGCAGAGCAGCTCACACTAATGTTCATGGGAATTGCAAGTAACTGTGCATTGCACTAAAAATATACTGCCTAATGACAAGCATTAACAAGCAAGGTCAAAACTCACCATTATCCCAAGCCTCAAGTTGCTGATATAATCATTAAGATACTCAAGTGTAAGTTAGGGTCAAAGTGAACTGATAACGACCTCCTTTGTGATTTTGTGTTCATTTAATAAGCTTTAACACTGATTAGATAAATCCAATTGGCTTAATGAGTTTTTGCACATGTTTTAATTCAGACTGAGTAAACTTTGGTTTCATAATATGGTATCTTTCCAGTAATTGTAATGTTTTCCATGGTGATAAGGAAATTTGTTAGAAATTAAGTTTTCTGAGTACAGGGGTCAATTGTTAAAGGCAAGTTGTAATTTTTCTTTTGCTCTTATTGTGCTTAATAAAGCTGATTTCATAGCATACATAGAACTAAACATTGACAACTTGTCAATTCTAAGTGCAAGAGAAAAACCCATTAGTATTGTGAGGTGGGGTGGAGACATTATATGGTTTCAGACTCAAAATTAACTATGACCACTGTTTTTAATAAGCAAGCCTGAATCTGAATTGACCTTAGTTTTACCTTGTCAGTTTAAGCAAAACTACAGAAAGACTTCCTAACTTTGAATTATTAGTTTCCCCACTATATTTATTTGGATCGGAGTTTGAAATAGTGAACTGTCAGTATATACTCATTGAGTTTGTTCTGGGATAAAAATATTTTAGACATACACTTGAGCACTCTTTCACACACTCACACTGAAAATCATTTTTAATGAAATGCTTCCTGCCATCTAGACAGCATTGTAACTGTCAGCACTGCAAAGTAATTACCAGTCACAGAAAGTTGGGGGGGGAAACTGGGATTTCTCCCATTTTTATAACATTAGGGCAACTTAGACAATTCAATTTACATTAAAATTAGCATTTCAGAACAAGCCTCAATGAAATCTGTGCAAGAATTTATTGGTTTTGCTTTGCAAAAGTTTATGGAATTATCTTGCATTTTGCTTTCCTCAAGTTAGTTTTCTTTGGACCTTCAGCTTAGAGACTAACGACTCAAAGCAAAGTACTGCTGAAATTCCTGGGTTTTTGATCTTTTGCATCACAATTTCCTCTGAAGATAATGACATTTACACACAAGCATTTAAAACAATGATATGCTTAGCTTGGAACAAATTTTCAGTTTTAATTAACACTTGTATTTCCAGTTCTCACTTTTAACACCTATTGTATAAGCTTTGCCATCACAATTTTAAAATAGATACACAAAAAAACCAAAAGATATAAGGTTTTTCCAAAGAAGTGCCAAGGAAACTGTGTCCCAAATATGCACTTTTGTGTTTTTGCAGAAGTCCTACGGTACTATTAACCCTTTAAAGTATATTAGTAGCCACTGCTTGATTTCATACTTCTGGCACAGCGTTTTATTCAAGTAAGGAATACAGAGCTTTATGCAAATAGGGATGGCATTGGAAAGAGTGGAGCTTCTGTGTCAGCCATAAGTGCAGCATAAAGCCAATCTATCAGAAGCAATATGGTCCAGCAGTTGGGTCCTACACTGGGGTCTAAGAGACCTCATTTCTGTTCCCAGCACTGGCCTGCTGGCTGATCTTAGGCAAGTCATTTCACCTTTGTGTCTGTTTCCTTATCATATTTTATCTATTTAGTTTGTAAGTTCTTCAGAGCAGGCACTATCTTAATATGTACATTTACAATGCCTAAAAATATTAATTGAATGCTTTAGGCATAGCAGTAATATAAGACAGTGTAATAACAAGATATTATTGGCATGAGTTTGGGATAGCCATATTGTTTAACCACTGCACTATGCAGACAATTATATTTTGTACATAATCTTGAAAGCCAAATATTTCTGATAGAAGTGTCTCAATCCATTTTCTTCTGGTAATGGAAATATGGCAATATATGTCTCACTCAGTTTGTGTTTAGTATTTTGCTATTCCTGGATGTAGTTATCACTCAGTTTGGACCATCTGTTTAGACCAAACATTTTCCTTCTATTCAGCCAAGTTGAAAATATCAGTAAAAACAAACAGTCTGTGCAAGAAAAGAAATGAGCTTGTACATGCATGTGCTACATAAGAGTCAGTATTAATAGCATTTTACCAGGAAGCTAAGAACCAACATGCTGCAGATGAAACTAAATCAGAATAAGCACCTAGAAATGTACTCATTTGGGACTCAATCCTGCTTCTATTGAAGACCTGGCAAAACTCCCATTTTACATTAACTGTTCAGGGTCTTGATTTTTGTTTTTTGGTATAACAGGAGTGGAAGAGATCACATGGCTGGTATCAACTCAAAGACGATTTTACTCCCTTGGAAAATTTTAGCAAAACCTAGTCAACCACTTTTGGCTTATGAGTGTGAAGAATCATTTTACGACATACATAAAGTCCCTTGCCCTTTCTCCCTCCTCCTCAGGCTCAGTGGTAGAAAAGTTTACTAGACAAAGCTTTCAAAACAGATCTACTGCTAATTGAGGGTTAGTCCAACTTCAAAGGGAAATTTTGGCTAACTACTTTTTTCTGCTTCCCCTCTAGCTTCCACTGAAGTAGCTTTCACAAACATCTGCTATCCTCCACTCCTGATGAGGAAGTACAATATATTATTCTGTTGGTTTCAGTTCTTCCTTTTAAAGATACCATTCCCTGTCATGATATACACAGCTCTGTGTCTGCTGCTCACGCTGCCCGTGTCTTTCTGCAGTTGTCTGGTCATAACTAAAACTGGTTGGAAATTTATTTTTTGCCGAAAAAAAGGTTATCAGAAAAAGCTGTTCCAACTAAATTGAATTTTTTAGTTGTGAAAAATCATTGATTTTGATGTAATTTCCTGCAAAATATAAACTCTGAGTTTTCGACCAACTCTAGTCATGACCCTCGTGAAACAATAGAATGATAGGACAGACTCACAATTATTAGAAATAAATGTACAGACATTTAAATCCCTCACGTATGAGTTCTTCTTTCTCAGAAGCAGAATTGAAAAGCGCTATTTTAAAAAAATATATTTATCCTAAGGATGTGACTGAATCTTTGCTAGGGGAAGATAATCGCCATTAAAATTCTTCAACTGGTCTACATTGGTTTCTGGTCTGTTGATTTCAGTTTGGATGAGTTATGGCCCAAATGAACAGACTAATATTGGCTGTCCTTTTCCAAAGATTGGTTGACTAGAATTGGGAGAAAAACCTTTCACTAGGAATTTGCACTAGGAAGCCTGTGTAGAGGTGACTTGTGAGAATATATAGGTAGATCAAAACTCTTATTTTTGGAGAGAAATTTCTTGTACTTAGAGTATTTTGGAGAAATTGTTCATGGTTTACACTCTAAAACCTATTCATGTTTAACTTGTAAGCTCTTAAACATCTTTATTTATAGAAACTGTAGCTTGTCAGACAGTCTAAATGGCCACTACAGAGTCATAACAAAATACATTTTTGAACTGTTGATCAATTTTTCAACAGTAAAAATAATATCTATTGAAAATCTAGCCAGTGGTCACTTAAGCCACTTCTAACAAGGACTGTGTTTGCAAATTCAAGGGGCAGGACCATGTGTACCTTTTCTTTTTAAGGGCTGGCATTTTACCTCTTCCTCATAATTACTTTGGACTCCTGTTGTAACAAGTTCTCAGTTGGGCAACAAGTGATCTACATTGCTCAAATCATATTTAACTACAAATTTGATTTTTCTAGAAAGGTTTCACAGCAATCAATTGGGACATTGTCAGGGGACAGATGAGCCCCAGAATTGTTGGACGTCATGGCTCAGTGGGAAAGAACTAGTGCAGTATAGTATGGAAAGGGAAGGACAAGTCAGGATCAGCCATAACTGCTAGTGACTTTTTTGATTTAGGTCCACTAGCATCTTTTTGCATTCACTTCTAAAGCAATGCAAAGAAAGTGCTACTGCAGTGAGTACAAAATTGTTTAAATATTGTTGGTAATTAAGGGAAAAGTGCTCCATAGTTAAGGGCATGGTTTTCCCCTTCTTCCTGCATGATTCTCATTTCTATACTTGCTTGCATGATTTTTCACTTTTGCAAGATGCAACAATCAGTTATTCTAGATTAAGACAAGGGACATAAAGGATCATGCACAGTAAGGCTTTGTCTAAACTAGCACTTTTGTTAGCAAAACTTGTCCGGAGTATGAAAAAACCCTGACCGACATAAGTGTAACTGACAAAAGTGCCGGTGTGGACAATGTTGTGTCGGTGGGAGAGCGTCTTCTGCCAACATAGCTACTTGTCTCTCTTTGGGAGTGGTTTAATTATGCTGGTGGGAGAGCTCTCCCCTGCCAGCATAAAGCGACTACGCAGGAGTCCTTACAGCAGCGCAGCTGCAATGGTGCATCTGTGCTGCTGTAAGGTCCATAGTATAGACCAGGGATCGGCAACGTTTGGCACGCGGCTCGCCAGGGTAAGCACCCTGGTGGGCCGGGCCAGTTTTATTTACCTGCTGACATGGCAGGTTCGGCCGATCGCGGCCCCCACTGGCTGTGGTTCGCTGTCCTGGGCCAATGGGGACAGTGGGAAGCGGCGCGGGCGAGCGATGTGCTGGCCGCGGCTTCTCGTGCCAAACGTTGCCGACCCCTGGTATAGACATAGCCTTAGAGATATTTCATCTTCCAGGCACAATCCTTACATCATGCTTGAAGGATTTTTGTAATCTTTCCCCTGTGAATTGAGTTTAGGAATTTTGGTCCCAAACCAGTTCAGTTTACTGAGGTCAATAGACTCTTTCCACTCACTTAATTGATTACTTGATTGGGCTTCCTATGCATGGATTAAAGAGCTAATTTGCATGTAAGTGTTGAAAATGGAGCTACTGATGACTAATTCTTTCCTCATTGTCAGTTTTTAAAAAATCAACAGAATGTTAGCATACTACCTGTAAAGATTTGTGGGACTTGAATCCAGGTTGACAGGCTTCTAGGGAGGCACTGCTTCTTTACTGCTACAATGGTCAATGCACCATACTTCTTGGGAGACCGGTCACTGTAGGAAGTGCTGTGCATGGTAAAGATGATTGGCAAATTATCCCGTGACCTCTAATTCTCTGTGCAACAAGACTGATATCTGACCAGCTGCTGAGACTGTCTTGCTCCTAGTCCCAGCTCCCTACTTCCTTGTCTTGTTCCTCACACTGCTCCCAGTTCATGGCTATAGACTCTGGCTCAGCCTCCTCCAGTCTGACTGTCCAAGCCCCATTCCCTGAGACTACCTTAATGAGAAGGCACATACTCTTATCAAAGGATCAACCTACTCTTTGGTTAACATCTATGGCTCATGAATATTTTTAATGATGTTACTTTGCCATAGGACGTGAGTAATGAAGTACTGGACCGGCCCAATAGATATTTTCACAAGTTATGGAGCATTTTCCATAGTTAAGACATTCATTAAAAACTGTCTTTATATGATGAAGCATGGATCACTACAAAAATAAAGTTCAAATGCTTAATATTAAACACAAAGTCCCACACCAAGCTGTCTTTTATACAGTAGAAAGTAATAACGCTGTTTTCCTAATTTGGTTTGAAGAGCTATGGTGTCTTAAGATTTACAAGAAATAAAACCAAACCACAGATACCAAGCACTTTAAAACATTTTTCACCCTAAAGAAAACACATTATGTTGTAAGCATTTAAATATAAAGACAAGGATCCAGAAAATACAAGCAAGCAAATTGAGACAGTGAACAACTGGAGTGCATAGAAGTAATACTAACTTTTTATACTGTTTATTTGCCAGTTTTCATGCTTATTTCTTGGGATGTAACACAGACAGAAGTATTTCTGATGGGAGGTTAATTTACACACAGCATGAGCTATCAAATGATCTATGGCAGTTTCCTAGTTTCCAGCTGATAACCTGATGACCATTTATTCTCACTCTTAAAATGGGCTTCATGAGGCAAAGTTAT
>NW_020664399.1:4849408-4876887 GCF_002925995.2 Terrapene triunguis | reverse complement strand
GGCTATTCACAACAGCGTACATGCATTTCTTGACTGACTCACTAAATATACAGCAACAATATACAAAATTGTTTGAGGACCAAAATAATTTTGATGCAGTGCTTAGGTTTAAGAGCTCATTTTCTTCCATGAAGGGGTACTTTTGGAAAGTCAGGCTGAATTCTCATATCACTGCTTGGGTATATATTAAAATGTTCCCAGGTTATGACAATTTAACAGAATAACATAATCAAGGATATAGAAAAAAAGATATTGGGGGGTGGGGGGGAGCTTGACATATGCAATGGACAAAAACCAAGACAAAAAAGAGAAACAAAAATGAGACCTAAAGCATTTTAACAAACACTACTGCATGTGTATTGAGATAAGACAGTTTCTGTGAAGACTGCTATTAAAAAGAAAAACCTATTCATGGCTTTTCTAATTTCAAATCTTTTAAGTCATTCATAAACACTGAGTGAAAAAAAATACATTAAAGGAAATGCCAAATAAGAATTTTCGAAAATAGCTTTGAAATAAAGGTGTACATTTTGAATTACATTTGTTACCAAGGATGAATAAATGACACATATATCCTCCCCTAGCTAATTAAAACTTTTCTTTATATATTAAAGACTTAGTCTTGTTTCTAAAGATTCAAAGACATTATTTTATAAGATATCACAGTGAGACGTTTCAATGCCACAAAAGATTCATTATTAGTCAAATATATTTCTGATCAGAGTTCTCATTGTAGTGTGCAGCACTCACAGGCTATGGTAGGTTGCTATCACACACATCTGTCAATATAGTGTAGTCTCCATTCAGAAGCCAAACAGTAAATCTCTAAAAGAAATGTACTGGGAAGCAGAGGAATCTGCTTTCTCTTTAGAGGGCCAGATGTGCGTGGACAAAGTCAAGCTAATGATGGTTTACTATATTTTATAACAAAAAGGCTGAACAGGGATTTGATATTGAAGGGTTAAAATCCATGTGCATGTTATATAACAACCTGGTATGTGGATTATGCCAGCTCTTTCTCAGACCCAAAGTCCAGAGTTTGGTCTGGAGACCAGAGGCCTAGCTAATAGTAATTAGCTAAGAAAAAAGCAGAATAAACAAGATGACATTGCCTTTGCTAAGATCTGCTTGGTCAGTAGAAATGCCAAATGTTGAAGCAATAACTGAATAATTATGTTTCATCCAATGTTTCAAATTGAACAAAGGATCCCTGTTCCTATTGTGTTTCTCCTGAAGGGAAAACAGTCTTCCCACAGATCCAACCTTGAGTTTATGAAAATTGGCACATGTCAGTATAATGATATGGCATCCTTCCACCTCCCTTCCCAGGGACCAATGCCCTGCCTTAAGGCATAAAGGAGACAATCTGTATTACCATATCCTTTCACTGTTTCTTTGCTTTAACCCCTAGGAATGTACCTGTTGGACAATCAAAGGAGTTGCTCCATTCCTATGGACCCCAAATCAGAATTCAACATATATATTTTATACTAATAACATTTTATCAAAGTATTAATTAAATGTTAACTTGCTAACTTGAGACCATGGGCGGAGACATTGTGTAACCTTTTAACCATTGGCTATTGTGCTATCTTGTCTTGCTGCAAAACCTATCCCGGGGTGTGGAACTGCCTACCCCGTCACTTTCCCCCGCCCATGGAAAATCTATATATTTCATTGTAATCAATTGATTGACAGTATCTCTGAGCCTAATAAGCCAGGTGACACTCCGCCAGCGCTGTGTGTAATAAATCCCTATGCTTTGACCTCTACACGGTGTGGATTTATGTCCTTCAGATATGTTATCTTTAACATGATAGTAGCAAAAAAGTCTAAAATTAGAATATGTTCTAGTCAGTAATCTGGATAATCAAAGCATAAATTGATTTGCAGCAGCTGTTAGTATGTCCTGATATTTGCCGCCCTTCCATGCTTCATTATATTTCTTGTCTCTGAAAGAGGATGCTGATTGCTCTACATCAGTGTTACCAAAATATACATTAATTCTAAAGCACAAGGTTTCCTAGTAAGTGCCTGCTGCGATTGTAGAGAGATACATCAAGTACCAACTTAAAGCATTAAGTATTAGGCAAGAAACCAGCATTGCAAGCCAACTCTGAGTTTGGATGGGAAATTTGGCCTTGTTCCTTAGAGAGAAGATCCAAAAGTTCAGGTAGAACTAGTAGAGGCTCCCATGGCAGGTTCTGAAGATCTTAATACCTGAAATATTGAATTGTATCTTACATGTGGAAAAAGATGTAATATATTGGTGGGAGTCCATTTAAGTCCTGACCCTAAACTATCGGAAGCATTCAGATAGCCAAGATTTTCCCCCACCCTTGAGCAGAAGAGGGGCCATATTGAGTTGTCCCATTAACCAAACAGATCTATATATCCATATATGGGGTAGAATTTCGGGGTCCTTTATGTCCCACTTGTGTTGACATTGATAGCTTGCACATCAAGCTATCTACTAGACCTCTGTCCTGCCTGTGTAGATGAAAAGCTACTGAAGAAATCTGATGTTTAAATATATAAGCAATGTTGCCTCATGATATATAAAGTGTAAATTCCCTTTTGCTCATTTATGCAACACTTGGCAAGGGTATTGTGTGTATAGCATCTATTACTATCCATTCCTTAATATGAGGAGGAAAAGATTTCAGATGTAGTTGTAGTTGCATGCAACTACAACACACTGTATCTTCGTTTCCCAGAAATATTCGTATCACAGAGGATGATGGAAGCATGGAACTGATCTCTCCCAGTATATTTTCTTACTCTGTACAAGAATGCAAGGTCTTTAGTCTATTTAAAGGGCATGATGACAAAAGAATATTTTGTTTGAAGAGTAATTTGTGAATAAGTTCATTACTATAATGCAGCTGGCTAAATTGTGCAATCCTGTACGTGAAGAAGAAATTTCTTCCTGGTCCCAAGAACATGGTCATTTTATGTCCTGAAACATGAGGTTTGATTAGCCTTTAGTTTGCACAACTGTAAATGTAATCAGACCCAGTTTATCTGACTCAATGACCTCTTACAGCAGTGAATTCTGCTGGTCCAAAGGCTAATTACTTTTTATTTTTGCTAAAATCACTGCATGTTAGTTTAGTTATCCTTCATTCATGTGAGAGATAGAGGTGGTACCAATAAGTGTCCAGTATACCCTTAATGACTTTGTACATCTCAGATGAACTCCCCTAAATCTCTTACTTTTATCAAATCTAAATGAACTTAGTTTTTGCTAGCTTTCATCATATAGAAGTCCTATCACTACCTCCAGCTAGCTTTATCTCTCTTCCCTGAATCATTTAAAATTTTCAAACTGACTCTTTTTAAAAATGGTGACTGAATTAGATAACCCCAGAAGACATATTGTTCAATACAAGGTAAACCATAATGCGTTCTGTATCATTTTATGTCACTTCCCAAATGCATGCAAGCATCTTATTTAATTTTTAGCCACTATTGTACACTGGACACTTCACTGAAATATGCAATGACTCCTAACTTCTTTTCCCATTCAAAGACTCCAACACATTCAAAGTCAATCAGCATATCTGAGAAGTGTAATGTATTTTTGCAAAGGAACATTGACTTAAGCTGAATTTCATCTATTATGTTGCATAATTCCCTAGTGTATTTACAGCTACCTGAATGATAATAGTAAAAACAGAAGCTGGTATCACCATCAGTACATTTACAAACTCAGTTTCCATTTCTTTCTCCAAGTCTTTAATACTTGTGATAGTTATAGTTTTACTAGCCTGGAGCTCCACCTCAGGATGTGATAACATTTCAGCAAATACCTTACTCTCCTCCTCAGGTCTTCAATGCTCTGGTGGGCCCTCAGACTAGATCATGCAGTAGTTCAACGCCTTCCAGTGTCCCAAACAAATATTGCCCAAGCCCAACAAAACAGTGGCAATGAACATAGTATTTTCCACCCCTCCTAGGCTCCTCTTCAGCCCCATTCTTCTTCCAGAGCAGCAGTAGCTCTCAGGGCTGCCTTCTGGAGTCCCTTAGCAAAATTCAAGGGACAAAAAAATATAACTTCCCATCTCAGGCTCTCCCCATGATCCACTATTTTACAGAACTTCAACCACAAGGCTGCCACCGTGGAGTCCTGCCCTTGTTTCAAGGTGCACCATAGGAGTTAATTCCACCCTTGCAACTTTCCCACAGTTCTCCCTCAGCCTGGCTTCTATCAGGCCCTTCCCAGAGATAGGGAACTGTGGACCACATCTCCTCTGTACCTCCTCCCCTTAACTGCACTGAACTCCTTTCTTTTAACTCCTCCCTGAGATGGGCATACCCTCCAAGTGTAACAAGATGGGGCTCATGTAGGTCTCAGGTGCAGTTGAACCTTTCCCGGTTGGTGTGTTGTTTATACACCCCCATCACAGTGTTAAAAATACTAGCCCCAATACAGTTCCTTAAGTTGAACAAATGAACAGCTCCTCTGTGTCTCTTTTACTCTGAGAAATCACTATTCACTACAAGTGTTTGAACCTGATTCTCCACTGTCTTGCATCTTGTGTAGTCAATTTACACCTATGCACCATGAATTGAAGTGAAAGGCAGCACTGGCAAAGCATCAGATTGGGAATCAGGAAATCTAGGTTCTATTTCAAGTTATGTCCTGTTGTGTGACCTTGGCCACATCACTTCATCCTTTGTAACTCAGTTTTCCCAGCTGAGAAATGGGAATAAAGATACTCACAATCCTGTGCAAAGCATTTACAGGTCTATTGCATAGGAGTGCTTCATAAGAGCTAAGTATTAATAATATTTTTTAAAGGACTTGATAATTATTCTTGGAACATTCAGCTAGATTTTCAAAAATAAAACCATAATATTGGCTTAGTTCTGCTCCAATTTGAAATTAATGGGAGTTTTCTGTTGGCTTCTATAAGGGTAAAGTTAGATCAACACTGAGCTCTTGAAAAAAATCACACATTATGGCCCAATAACCTTATCTAACTATTTATTAACTTTTTGGAAGAACCTTACCATGTTAAAGAAGCACTGTGTTTAAGATATGTTCTTCTACGGCTGACAAATTTTTCACTTGAAGCTGTTTTTTAACAGAAAATTAGGTTTTTGAATAAACATTTTTCTCCAACAGCTTTTCCTGGTAGAAGCCACACTGCATGACTTTCCACAGAAAAATGCAACAATTCATGGGAAAACCTGAAACATTCCATCTAAAAGAGAAATTTAGATTTTCAGCTGATTTGTTGTTGTTGTTGCTGATTTCAACAAAAAGAATTTTCTATGGAAAGTTAAAAAATAAAAACAAAAATACCTGACCAGTTCTATCTTCCAGTTTGCAAATAAGAAGGAATAATTTGTGTTCTTAGAAGAGAACTCCCTTCCCTCCCCCTTTCACAGGATATTTCTTCAGCCCTTAGTAATTTCCTGTAATTAGCTTATCCCAGTAATTTTTTTTTCTCTCCATCCTAACTTTGCTTTTTGCTCATTAGTGTACAAAACATCTGTGCTTCTAACATATGGGTCTGATTCCATAGTGGAAAGGGATTCACTCATGGTAGGAATGCCTCATCCTGGCCAGGCCTGGCATAGCAGCTGTCTTATACTCTGATGCTCCCTGCAAACAGTCATTCCATTGCAGCAGTGGAGTCTCTTCTGTGAGTTGGCTCTCCAGCCCATCACAATCGTCACAATGTTGATGTTAGCCCCTTTTTGGGGTAACAAAGTTCATCAAACAAAAGTCCAACAACTAATTCCAAGGCCTGGTGACAGGTCTCTGGCTGCAGAATCAGGGCTTATGCCACTTTTCCAGTAGCTGGTAGAGGAATTCAGGCTTTCCCTCTACAATGAGTTCTAGGCTAGGGACCCTATAACGAGCAGCCAAGATTTGTTCAGTCCTACCCCTTGCTGCTTTCTCTGGGTTTCTTCCTACACAGCCTCTTGCAGGCTTACAGCCCTACAGCATCTCAGGGTTAACCTATCTTTCAGGGCTATAATCCCAGATCTTCTCTCTCCCTCCCCCCCCCGCTTCTGTTTCCAGAAAGAGCAACTACAAAGTCTCTACCTACAACCAGGGCCGGCTCCAGGCACCAGCCCAGCAAGCAGGTGCTTGGGGTGGCCAAGGGGAAGAGGCGGCACGTCGGGCTGTTCGGCGGCAATTCGGCAGCGGGTCCTTCTTGGAGGGAAGCACCTCCTGCCGAATTCCCGCCGAAGAAGAAAGTGGCGCGGTGGAGCTGCCGCCGGAATGCCGATGGCAATTGCGATCGCGGCTTTTTTTTTTTTTTTTTTCCGCCGCTTGGGGAGGCAAAAACCCTGGAGCTGGTCCTGCCTACAACCCCTTTCTGCTATAGACATCCTTTCTTTATAATAACCAGCCTGCTTCTGCCCAGCTGGGCTTCATGATCACTTAGTCTGCCTCTCCCTCCAGGTGCATCCAGCTAACATAACTGGCATCTCAGGTCCACATTAAACCATTCAGGGCCTGTCTGGGCTACACATGGGTTTTGGAGGGTTTACCCTTCAGCCTCCTGTTAACATTATTTTTCACAGCTCTAAAATCTACCCTGTGAAGTTGATCATCCATATGTTACTCCTAGGGGAGATAACTACATTCGTTTCTAGTATTCACTCCCTGTATTACTTAAGGCTATGTTGAGAATCGTCTCCATTCTTGTAGGCAAGAACATAATATATTCTAAGAAGCAATATTTTTGAATCAATAAATTCCTTCTCTGAATTATACCATAATGTGCAATTCAACCAATTAATACTTGGAAAACCCATTATTAATTATTATCGTTATTATTGTGCCAGTATTTTGCCATTATTATTATTATCCTAGACTTTGTTGGTTCCTTAATTACTTTTAAACTTATAACAACAGAGGTCACATTTGCCAGCAGCATCACACCCCTATACTTGGGAAAGGAAATGACTGGGATATTTCAGACATCACTGTGTGCAAATGGCTTATTTTGAAATGGTATGCATCCCCTCCCCACCTAATTATGGAAGCCCCTAAAGGCCTCAGGTGAGATCAGGGCCCCTATGTGCTCGGGCCTGTGCAAACACAGTTCCTGTCCTGAAGTCCTTGCAATCTCAATAGATGAAACAGACAAAGGATGGAAGACATGCATCATTATCATTCCTATTTTATGGACGGGCAACTGAGGCACAGAGAGATTCAGTGATTTACCAAGGTCACACAGGAAGTCTGAGGTAGAGCAGGGAAATTACCTCAGATATTTTGAGTCACAGTCCAAATCTTTATCACAAGACCATCCTCCCTCATTCAGCAAACAGTATTCTGAACTTTTATTTAAAAGGCTGCAACACTGCTTTCTATACTTCAGAAATCAGTGACAAGTGTAGTATGGCAGGGTAAGGGCTAATTTACTATCCAAATGTGTTTTCATATCAATGTGCTTAAAAAAATTGAGATTGTGAATATTCAGTATATAAGCAATCAATGTTGTTTTTAATTCTTCAAAGACAGGCCCTTTCTTTAGCAGAAGAACAATGTGCCATTTGTGTAATTGCTAGTACAACAAACATTAAAGCTGATTGCTCAGACTTTTAAATTATAATAAATACAAGCAAAATTCTAGACAATCATTGTCTCAGTACTTTAATAAAATACAGAATACTTAATAAAGAATAAACCTTTCTTTCTTTTAAATGCACCTAGTCATGGTGATCTTCAGGAAGGTTAGTAGTACTGGAATCTGGGCACCTAGTCACTATGAGATGATAAGAAATATGCACAATGAGGCTTTGCAGGGAGTTAATATTTGTATTAATTTCAGATTGAGGGAGATAATTTTTAAGGTCAGAATCTGAAAAATCCATGTAGAAAACTCCTTCAGGATCTCTTCTCCGTTTGTCCAAAGTAACATGAGCCTTCAGCCTTGCACTCCCAACACTACAATACAAAGATTTGTCTAGGGAATGGAATTTGCAATTTTCCTGAATGACATATTCATGGCTAGCAACCCCTTAAGCCATCAAATCACGGGACTCCCAGACAGATCAAAGACCAGCTTTATCTCTGCCTTCAAGGAGTTTGAAACCTGTTCACAGGCAGATGGAAAAAATAGCTGTTTCACTATCATATAGCATGTTAGCCAGATTTTGGGTGACAGGACCAGGACAATCCGAGTTATCATTAATAGGTATTAGATCTGGTGAATACAACAAAAATATATTTTGTGAAAAATGCCAGAGATATTTACTCGATGCTTACAAATGGATCAACTTTGCTCAAGTGTATGCAGAAACCCAACACAAAGAAGGCAAGAAAAATGACAATCTAATTTTATTTCCATCAATGACTAAAAAAATGAAATTTAAGTCATGCCTCCTATGCCAGAAGCTCCATGTCAAC
Organism: Terrapene triunguis; assembly: GCF_002925995.2. NCBI lineage: Eukaryota > Metazoa > Chordata > Testudines > Emydidae > Terrapene > Terrapene triunguis. The sequence goes on along the minus strand of NW_020664399.1, from coordinate 4,868,507 downwards.
TGGGAATTCCCCTTACCTGCTCAGGTTCTCTGGATTCAGCATTCCTTTACACAGGTTGAAAAAAGTTAAGAGGCCATCCAATGGTGTAGAATCTGGTCCCATATTTTCAAATTTGTTAATAAATCCCCTTCCCCACTTTTGTTAGCTAATTCATGTACATTAGGCAAAGTACTAGTGTAAGTGCTGGGAAGTTATGTTAACTGAATATATTATATTCTTCCCACAATTCTGTTCTCCCATGTCAAGTATCGTGCATTGGCTGAAGTAAGCTTTTGCTTACAAGTGTATAGAAAAACTGTTAGGAACAGGAGATATGTGTGTTTTACCATAGCAACAGTAGTGAGTTACTTTCACAGGATAGATAGATAGATAGATAGATAGATAGATAGATAGATAGATAGATAGATAGATAATGTATTCTACCCTCATACAAACCTAGGAGGTCCCTTCAAACCACTTGGTACCTGGAATGCATGTACCAAGAGATACAAACCATGGTACCAGAGAAAACAAGATAGAAAGCTGTTTGGTTAAATCTCAGTTCAGAGAACACACACACACTATCTTTTTACTTGCAAACATATTGACTATAAAAAGAACTTTAAATGTGTAACTTTGGGAGCACTCCTGTGTGAGATGAATTTAACAATGCTGCAAGGGATGGCTTCCCAGAAACTGGTATTGCATGGAGCCTTTCTTCCTGTACTATATTATTATTGGCTTTTAGCAATAAACCTGACTGATATTAGTTATTTGATCTCTTGAGTACATTTCATAATGAACCAAAGTGTGGTCAAGCGATTGACTTATTCAATTTATCAACCAATTGGCACTAGCTAAATAATGTGTAGATAAAAAGCAATTCTCCTATAGCTCTGACCATCCATACTGTCTATGTGTTGCACATCAAAAGCCACCTACAATATGGTCAGTATGAGATATTCAGTATCTTGATATCCAAATGTTTCTTTAATCTATTTTAAAATTGAGTACTAATCAACATATGGCAGGTTTTATTAAAAACTATTGAAAAGCTCATGATGGCCAGCTCCCAGAGATTTCAGGGCCTTAGTGGTGCAAAGATCAGCTTGTGGGAGGATAAGATTACTTCAACCAAACCATCTCTTCATGCCTCTTAAAGTATGTCTATGTCTACACTTAAATGTAAGCCCAGGGTTAGTGGGACTCAAGCCAACTGACCCATGTTAGGGAACCCTGGGCTTGAGCATCTATACTGTTTCTTAACCCTATGTTAAAGATTTTTCTAACCCAGGCTTGACCATGGGGCTCTTAGCATTCACACTGCAGGGTGCAGACCCAAGTCAAACCAACCATATCCCAGAGTCCTTAGTGCCTTCCCAAAATGTTGTCTCTGTAGCTCTATAATCCTTATGTTCTGTGAGAAAACTTTACTGCCTGCACTACAAGTTATTGAAAGTTTGAACAGCCCATCAACACAGTCTGCCAAGCAATCATTTTGGTCTGTGTGCTACCAGAGCAGCAATATGGAGGAGGTGCCTTTTGAATAACTTCTCTTACTTGTGCTTTCACTCCTGTGTCAGGAAACTGGCAGAGTATCCATAAGGCACTGGTGAACATGTCAGCAGTGTTTTCTGTCCCACCAAAGATACCTGAGAGATTTCACAGTAGAGCAGAAGAAGGAGGAGGAATACCCTGCCAAGGCAGACTCGCACTGGCAGATGCTCCCTCACTGAAACCATTTTGTCCACCTGCACAGTGAGCCCGAGCCTTTCCTCCTGCCTGTCAGCATGCCATTGTTCCAGTCTTGTGTCCCTCTCCTTCTGGTACAGGACTTGCTATTCTGCCCTCCCAAACACATTGACCATCCATAACTTTGTCACGGAAATACTTCCTTTTGGAATGGTCCATGAAGATACATTGTGCCAGGGACAGGGAAGCTGGCAGTAGAGAATGAGGGGAGTGAAATAGGGCAAGAAACGAGGGTTATTGTCTAAAGTAGCTCAATGGAGGAGCGTAGAATTAATTCTTGTGCAATATCAAGGACATAAAATGTTACATTTTAAAACTGAGACAACATATATTGTGAAGGGGATGTTTCAGTCCACAATCTCTCTGGACTCAGCCTGGTTAATCACAGTTACAGAAGTGCAGAAACAATAGTAAGTTTAAAAATGCAAACTTGTTTCTATTTTAGAAAAATAGCATACAACTTTTTCTATCATTTCAGACTTTTCACATTTTGGAAGACATAACTGTTCTTGTGATGCCTTCTTGGAAAAGGGAGACGTTATTTCACGCTGCTGGTGGGAAACCTGCAGTGCATGCAGCAAAATTATTCAAACACATAATGACTGAACAGACCATCTGTGAATGGAATGGGCTAGTCAGCTATTGAGGAGGGCCTGAAAAATATGCCCTTTCCATTAATGTGACTAATTCCCTGGAGTTCCTTCTTCAGGAAATGTTTGCAGCTATCAGTAACCAGGATTGGATCAGAATCCATGAGGAAATTAACAGCATGCTGCATTAGCTCACACACATGGCTTACCCTGTTATTGTTGCATGTAAACATGTAGAAATCTAAAGTTTTCCTCTTCCCCGCTCCTGGCACAGTTTTGGACAAAAACGGAAATCCCACTCATACTTGGGAGACATAATTTTGTGACCCACAGACTGCATGGATTATCTCTAACTGAAAGGGACTCATTTGGAAATAGAAGATTGTTTCACACACACACACACACACACTGAGTTCACTGTTTCCAGGCAGTTCCGTCAACTGTAGAGTGATTACAGAGTGGCAAATTTCAAGCCCGTTAGACTGAAAGGAAAACATAAATGACTCTAGCAAACGTCTGTGACTTAACGGAGAAAATATTCTTTAAAGCTGTTTTTTAATGTTTGAAATTTCCAGCCATCATTTTGAACTCCACATGGTGTAGGGTGGGGGAACGTCAAGGCGCTGTGATACAATCCACCATTTGCCAACACATGCTGGTAGCTGAGGCTTTTCCTAACTTTTTCATTGCTTCTTAGAGCAGAAATCCCTCACATCACTGTAATAATAAACTGCAAATTGGAGTCAGAAACTTGCTGGGCTGTGGGGTAGCTTCTATTTGGACCGGGTTTGCTGCAGGCTCGGCAGCAGCATGCTCCTTGAGGGGCAGGGAGGGAGGTTTAAACAGCTCTTCTGAGTAGTAACCTATAATTTGTTGTTGTACCTGATCCATAGCCTGCTCTTGGACCGGTTTCATAAACAGAGTCAATTGATGCTCCTCACTTGGAGTCTTCCGCTGGCTGCCATGACTCCCTATGCTGGATTCAGGGGCCAGCAGGGTACCATTCCAGCTCACCAGGTTGTCTTGAAGCACAGTTGGCTCCATCCTGGGCACAGGGCCCAGCACCCAGTCAAACTCCTCATAAAATAGGCAGGACATTGACAAGTTGCCTGAAGTGGGGTTCTTGTTCCTTGTCTTGCAATACTTGCTCATTGCCCTCTTAATATGCTCCCTGCACTGATAACCTGTCCGGAAAATGTGCAACACTGCTAGCTTTTTAGCTATCTTCTGGTACACATGGTCATTCCTGGTGCTTTTGCTGAAGTCCAGAGTTTTACTGGCCTCGCATCAGAGATTCGCCAAAATGTGGCTGTGCTCTGAAGACCAGGAAGCAGCTCACTTTGCAAAAGGCTTATTTGGTTCAGTCTCTATTGCAAATCCAGGAGGCTCTTCGATGGTGTGATTGCAGTTCGGTGATCAGAAGACAATGGGTTAACGTTCACTCACTGAGCTGCTACTGTATTCCAAGGGAGGGTGGCTTCCACTTTCAATTGAGTTAATTGGAGATTGTTGGGTGAGAGAAGACTAAGGAATTAGGCCCATGGAATTGTGAGATACCCCTGGAAGGTTCCCAGGACATAAGTCAAATAGAGATGCACCTACACTGCAAAGGAATAGAGCTCAAACCCTGAGTCTTGGCTTGACTCATCCTCCAACTGCAGCCCTGCAGGGTCATGAGACCCTGGGTCTAAGTGCTAGGTTAGCACAATTTGAGTGTAGATTGAACGGGGGTTATGCTTGAGCCTGTTTAAGCCTGGGCTTACATTGTAGTATGGACATACCCAAGTTGACAGACTATGGTTCAGATAGCTATTACAAGCAAATAAATAGTTTTGCAAAACTATTATTGTTTCCTTATGAGAAGTGATAGTTGATGTCTTACTGAAAGCAAAATTTTACTATTTCTACCAAAAGAAAAAAAGGCCTGGTTTACATTAGAAAATTAAGTTGGCTTAACTACGTCGCTCAGGGAGGTGAAATATCCATGCCTCTGAGTGGTGTAGTTAGGTTGATCTAACCACGAGAGTAGACAGTGCTAGGTTGACAGAAGAATTTTTCTAGCTACCACCTCTCAGGGAGGTAGATTACCTATGCCGATGGGAGAATCCTTTCTGTCAGCGTAGGTGGTGTCTACACTGAAGTGCTACAGCAGTGTAGCTGTATTGCGGTAGCATATCAAGCATAGACAAGCCCTACGGCTGTTTGTAGCAAATGTGACAAAATACCACAACTAAGCAAGCGTCAAAATATATCCAAGGAGGAATTTCAGCATTTTCTGCATATACATTCCCACTATTCTTGAAGGGAATAAAACAAAAAGAACAAAAACTTTTTGGGTAAAATGATAATTCACTACTGAACACAAAAAATAACCTTCTTCTCACAAACCATTGAAGGCAAAAATGAAAAATATTTCACTCTTGGGAAAACATGAGGTTTTTTGCTTCAGCACCTCAACAACATTCAATAGATTGTCCTTTAAAATAGCTTATGCACAAAATTTTTCACTTCTGCTTTTTGAGTTTTAATTACAATGTTGAGTGGAAAGTGCTTCCTATGCATGCTGTATGTTCTCAAAGTCCTGTTCACTGTGTTGTCAGGAAGAAGAATTACTTTGAGAACCATTCCAGGGGTGGACTTAACCGAGGCTCCCCATTGCTCGTGGAAGTTGCTCAAACTCTGCTGGGTCCCAGCTGGCTTTGCAGATAGTAGGACATTCTCATCCCTGAGCCATCTCCATCCCCAGGAAAACCACTTGGTATATGGCAGGAGAGGACATACCCAACCTCTTTTTTGCTCCCTTTTCTCAGAGCCAGCTAAGTGCACAAAGAAGAACTTTCATCACTTCTCTCCAAAACTGGCTCTGCTGGAAACTCCAGTCCTTGAAACCTGCTCATGCTCTCCACATAACTGAGTCAGTTTATTGGAAAGCATGGAGGGAAAGGAGAGAGACAAAAATACCCCACCATTGAACTGACTTCTGCTGGGAAATTGGAATAATTAAAAGAAATACACCTTAAAATTAATATTTTTTCACTATTTCATTAGCAAAGAGCTAGGCTGAAAGCAGGTTAATTTGAACAAGTAGAACTTTACTATGCACTTTGTCCATGTGACTGAGCTGCTTCCAGCCTAACTCCCATGGTCCTTGTTGTCGAGTCAATAACAGCCCCTTCCAGTCTATGGCCCTCTGACTCCAGGTCCACTGACCATGATACAGATACATGGGTGGCTCAACTCCCTCCTCCCAGTAACACAAATAATGTTAATTATTAATTTATTATTAATTACTATTAATTAATTTATTATTATTATTATTATTGTTGTTGTTGTTGTAACATACAATTTAGCTCTAACAAAAGTGGGCACAGCTCTCTCTGATTTCAATTGGAGTTATGCCCCCTTTTGTCTGAGCTATATTTGGTCCAAAATGTGAGAACATATGAAGAAATCCCAAGATGTTAATGACCCTTCAATACACCATATCTTGCTGGAAACTCAGATCTCTGTGAGCATTGCTCCTGTCTGCACTTAGAAGATAAGCTCCCACTGAAGCCAAGAGTAAAACTCTTATTGACTCAGCATCAGGCAATGAGATAGTATGTTAAATATATTGATTATTCAGTCTTGCAAGCATTTCTAATACCAATAAAGGAAACTAAAATTATCCCTGTTTGTGTAAGTTACCTAGCAAGATATTTTTGGATTGTCACAAAATAAACAATTATGAGAGCAGCATATCCTAGAACTATTCCAAATCTTTCTTTTATAATTAGAACTTGAGTCACCTTGACCTTTCCTAGTACAGGACAATATGTCCCTGCAAACCAACTGCAGCATCTGCATCCTCATTCCATTTTAATCAGAGCTCAATTTGGATTTCTATGTCTCGGCAATCAGTGCATTGCAGAGCAAGGAAACTGCAGAAATAAATGAGATGTTGCCTTGTTCCAGCTGATTAAAACATGATTCAAGGTGACTTTTAGGTGACTCTACAAGTTGTCAGAACAGCAGTGTACTTTACTTTATGGGGAAAAAATGTGTGAGGGATGTTTATTTCCCCTCTCTGAGATAAATGACAGAGTTGAAATGAGAGCACTGGTGTGTCCATGAAAATATTTATCAGTGTTTAAAGAATCCTATTATTAGGCACAGTGGAAGCTACATCTTGGAAAAGCCTCCCATACTGTGGGTAATTATTGCAAGCTAGAATGCTAATTGATTTTCGATCTGCAGACTGTGCTTCCAGTGAGTCTTGTTGAGGGCTTCGGTGGCTGTACCCAGCACTACTATTTAATGAGACTGACTTTTATCAGAATACAGGATCAGATCCTACTAAGTGGAGAATCAACATTAGTACAGGAGCACCATATTTCCAAGTTAGAAAAAGCACAGAACAAGAGTAAATAAATAAAAGAATTGTATTTATTGTATGCTTAGTTCAATTACTAAGATGAAAATTTAGGTTTTCAGCAGTAGCCATTTGTTCACTCTGTAATGGAAACAATTGGTAAGAACTTACATTACATGTTGTTGTTTGTCAACATGAAATTAGTCTGCACAAGTCTCCAGAAAGACGTTAGCTACAGTTAGACATAGAGTTAGAGATTTGGGTCAAATGTTGCTCTCATTTACAGCAGTGGAAATCCAAGTAATTTTTCTGAGAGCAGAATTTGGCCCTCAAGCTGAGTTTCTCAAAACAATTTTATGAACATTTGTATATTAAGTCTCACACTTAGAGCTGGTCAAAAAAGGACTTGGGGGGTGGGGATGAGTTCTGCAGAAATGTTTGCCTTTTAGGGAAAAAATAAAAATTAGAATTTCCTGTCTGACTGAACTACATATCCCATGATATACCACAGTCTCCCGCCTCTTGCTGAGACTCGGTGATGCATCTTGGCTCATAGAAGAGGATGGGGGCATGAGGAATAGTGATAGCATTGCCAAATAAAAAAAAAATCAGGCTTTGGCCTACATTTTTCAGTTTTCAGGCCTTTGTAAAAAACAAACAAACAAACAAAAAAACCCCAGACAGTCAATCTTATACAGAAATCAGACGTCACACACGCACACACAAAATGTTTCATCAAAACCCCAGTTTTTCACCTCAAAACAGTTTTGATGGGAAAATGTCTACCAGCCCTACTCAGTGCCACTGTGAGACATAGTAAATATTATTATTGCTATTTGTACAGATAGAGGAACTGAGTCACTGATTAGTTAAATGTTTTGCCCAAAGTCACACAGGAAGTTTGTGCAAGAGCTAGAAATAGAACCCAGGCCTCTAAATTCCCAGACCTGTTTTTAATCTGCAAAACCATCTTTGCCTGTAGATGCTGATAACTCAACAATACCTTGACCACTAACAGCTTGCAAGACATCCGATCCTTTGAAGTAAAACATAGCACCGCAGAATATTTTCTTTTATTTCTTTTTATAATTTTTGATTTTGAGAGTTGAAAGTTTATGATGTTCTTCTTGGAAGCTGCAAGAACACTCAGTCTTTGTTTATACTTCTGCAGGGAAATAATGTGCTTTCCAGGCCAAGGGTGTCAAGTGTTGAGATTTAAACTGCGGTAACAGAGAACTATAGCTACCGTACTATATACTAAGCAACATGAGTTTTAGGGATGGAAGCAAATCTAATTGGCACAAATGAATGGATTATAACAAAAGATTGGGACTCGGTCAAATGTATTTACCTTTATTCACCTATCACATGATAGGTAGATGTCCTACCACACCTGGATTATTCCTTTAAAAAGCAAGGGATACAGTCACAAATTTTGAAAATATTTACCAAATTTTAAGTTTGTTTCTTCTCTATTCATAACTTTGAATACTTTTAAGAATAGACCCGAATCTTTACCTTTCACATAATAAAGGATCCAACTTCTATCCTAAAATATATATATTTTTTAACACTCGGAATCATCATATTCACCTTACATTGCTCCATCTCCAAAGCAACAACATGCGTCTTCTGAGAAGGTGTCCCACTTCTCTTTGACTGCAGAATTGAGATGATGTCTAGCACATGGGCTATACTATACCAATAGTGATTTTGTTTTCCTTCTCCTTCTTCACAGAGTAGACTATTTGGCTTTAAAAATCTACCTGCTCTCATTTTTCTTTTATTTTTATTTTTTGTTTATTTGGTTGGTTGGTTTAAATCTTCTGAGCCTGGTGAGCTCTTTTGACAGTTTGTCTAACTACCAGATATTATGGCAAATAAGATAATATGTCTCATCAATGACAATAATATTTTTTCTGAATTCTCTATGCATTGGATGGGCACGAATGTTTCATTTCATACATCATTTACCACTTGCTATGGGGATTCTAGAACATACTGTAAAGGAGTTTTAAAAGAAAAAGCTTTGCACAGGTATGGGTATGAATGGACAAGATGATCTACTACAGTAGCTCTTTCCTATCTCTAATCTCTGTGGCCCATGTGCAGTCTTCTGCTTTATGGTAAAAAAGGAAAACAAAATCAAGGAAAACCCACAGAATGGATAACACAGAGAGGAAAAGCAACTCTGTGGTAGCATCTTCTTCTATCACATAGCCACTTCTAACTCACAAAGGGAACATAGCCGAATTAGTGGCCTTGGTCCTGGTGAAGGTTGGTGCTGGGCTGGAGTGAAAGTAAAATGGAGCTCTTACCGGTACGGGGCCAGCTCTGCCTTCCTCCCCTCTCCCCCAGAAGGGGCGGGGCCTCAGGCAGAAGTGGCGGGGCTGGTATCAGCGTCCCCCAGCCAGCCCATCTGCGCTGCCTAGCCCGCATCACCCGGGGCTCCAGCGTCGCAGCAGCAGCAGTTGGAGCCCCGGGGCTCTTTAAATCGTGGCCCTGGGGCAGCTACTTCCCCCCCCCCACCCCCTCCGTTGGTGGATGGGGGGTGGTTGAGGGGGGAAGAGACAATGACATTAAAGCGCTGCTGCGTCAGTACTTTAAAGTCAGAGGTATGGACCGGTACTGGCGGCTACTTTTTACCGGTATGCCGTACCGGCCCATACCGCCTTACTTTCACCCCTGGTGCTGGGGGAACAGCTGCCCTGCACAACATGTTCTTTGCTACAAACAACAGAAGTTAAATCAAAACTTCATGCTTTTAAAGCAGCATTCAACTTCCACTACCTGCTTGGTGAATCTCCCAAATAGAAGGGTAATTAGGCAGCTAATGGCAGTATGGCTAGGAAGATGGCCACGATGCCAGTGTTGGGAGGGAAACCTACAGGAGAGGTGGATGTACAAGGGATCTCTACACTAAGAACATAAGAATGGCCCTACTGGGTCAGACCAAAGGTCCATCTAGCCCAGCGTCCTGTCTTCTGACAGTGCCAGGTGCCCCAGAGGGAATGAACAGAACAGGTAATCATCAAGTGATCTACCCCTGTCACTCATTCCCAGCTTATGGCAAACAGAGGCTAGGGACACCATTCCTGTCCATCCTGGCTAATAGTTATTGATGGACCTATCCTCCATGAAGTATATATGGAGAATTCAGTCCAACATGAGTCTTGAAGGCCATATCACCAGCACACTCTACAATAATATTCACCCTTCCTCTCTAAGGAGATGTGGTAGAGCTGCTGAAAGATTAAAAAATACATGGAAATTTGCGGAATAGTTTTCCTTGTGCCAACCTTTTTAAACAGAAGGGGGATGATACACTATGGACTTGTGATTCCATGAAAAAGAACCTATTTTTTCAAGGGTGGGAGCAAATAAATTTTATTTTCATTGCACTTCCCTACTATTCAAGTTTATCCTGGTGAATTACAAAAAAAAAAAAAAAAAACCCTCTGAAAAGAAATATTTTAGTTGAACAATCTCCTTTGGCTGGACTGCTATATTTGTTAAAAACTAGCTTCATATGAACTGCTCAAGATGTCACAGAAAATTGTGTACAAACCACTGCCTGTCGCAGAGCACTTCTTAAGGATCTTGTTTATTGTTTTAACCACTTTGATCACACTAATTGTGGCGGGAATACTATGTTTTAGCTGGGATAGGAACAGCCAATGGGAAGTTTCTTTAGCAGGTCATTGTTTTCCTGTCATTCTGGGATTTTTTTCTTGCATTGTGCTAACTCTTTCTGCTGCTGTGCCGTGAAGAGTGTTGGAAGGATTTGGCAGTCACTTAGCCACTGTTTGGATTTTGGTCATTTTATCAAGCTGCTGATGCTCTGTTGTGTTTTCTGTCAGGTTACATTTACAAGCACATTATGTTGCTTGACAGAAGCAGTGAACCACAAAGATTTCAGTGGGACAGGTAATTTTGTCTCCTGGCTGTGGTAACATTCTATTCTACTAGTTATGTTGTCACCTTAGTATAAATGGCTAGGGTTTTGTCTAGGGATTGATCTCCTATTGAGTTTTCCCCTGTGTTTGGAAAGTACCCAGTGCATTTTGGGTGCTACTACAATAGAAATAATTTTTAAAAAGGAGTTTCCATTGACTTCAGTGGGTGCAGGGTCAGGCCTCTAATGGATATGGGTCAGATTCTGCTCTTAGTTACAGTCAGGTAACACCATTGACTTCAGTGGAGTCACCTCACATGTACAATGGTGCAACTGGGATCAGAATCTGGCTCTGTATTTTTCATTAAAATAACTGAAATCCAGATTCCTGGATTTCCACCCAGGAAGCAGATGCAGGATTAGATCAATGGTTTGGAGGCGAGAGAATGTACTAACTTCACTTCAGACTTTGTATGAAGAACTCTATAAAGTTGGAGCATACAGAATCACTCCCTAATCTATAGGCTGGCCATGACACTAGTATAGTCCCAACTCTTGCTTTTCCAAGTTATCAGGGCCATGAAGAGTGAAAATCAGTGGCAGCAGCCTCTATGAACCCTCTATTGCAAGTATTTAAAAGGTACTGTGTGTATCTGGCAGTCCTTCTCCTTTTCCCTACCCCAATGACACTATTTAAATGGTGCATACGCTTTGTACAGGCTCTCCCATAGCTGAATTTCATTCAAAATGTCTATTCATTTTGTAATTCATTTTAAGAATGGCTTGTGCTACAGGAACTGGTGCTGTGACTTCAGGCCTCACTCTGGCAGAGTGAATTGTAGCATAAGGAAAGAGAACACTAGCAGAAATATTTTCTATTGCTAACAGACGTAATGTGGTCTGTATCTCTCACTGTGAGGCTTGATCATTAATCATCTAATCTGGATTAATAAAGAATGCTGCTTGTGACAGGCCAGACAGAAGCTTCAGGCCCCAAGAGATCTATATTTGATTATTGTATCCCACACTAAAGGGGTTGCAGTCACCTTTCCACTGTTGAAATGTTTTGCAGTGTTATCATGCTGCACTCATAGGAAATAAGAGTGGCAGATGTATGCCCAAAGTCAGTAGGAGTTTTCTTATTGGCTCCAGTGAAAGCATTATCAGAGTCAACAGCTCTAGGTACAATATGCCATGGATATGCTTCTGCTCTTAACATTCATATAGTAGAATCTCAGAGTTACCAATACCAGAGTTACAAACTGACCAGTCAACCACACACCTCATTTGGAACCAGAAGTACACAATCAGGCAGCAGCAGCAGAGAGAGAAAAAAAAGGCCAATACAGTACCGTACTGTGTTAAATGTAAACTACTAAAAAATTAAAGGAAATGCAGCATTTTTTTCTGCATAGTAAAGTTTCAAAGCTCCATTAAGTCAATGTTCAGCTGTAAACTTTTGAATGAACAACGATAATGTTTTGTTCATAGTTATGAACATCTCAAAGTTACAAACAACCTCCATTCCCGAGGTGTTTGTAACTGGGACGGTCTACTGGGAGGTTCTACGCAGTTTGGCCAAAGATATACAGAGCCTGATTTTACAAAGTTGTGAACTCTATCGCTGGACCAATTTGCACCCACTGTTTCTTCACTTGCATATACAAGTCAGATCATTTCATATGCAAATATTCATAATTAGCATGCACACATATCCAATTTGTATCTAATGTCATGGCAACTATATGCCATGGGAGGTCTTGCATATGCAATTTTGCACCTTACCTTTTAAAAAGAGCCCCTGACACCGTGAGCTACAGTAAGAAGTACACCTCTTCCTTCAAGCGCAGCTACACTCTGATCTGCATTAATAAGTCTCCCATCTGGGTAAATGATACAGAATAAAACTTTTAATATTGCAGATACAGCAAATAATTTTGGGGTGGAGAACAAGCATTCACACACATCTGAGGTCTGTCTTAGTTTGATGTGTTTTCACTCATCTATTTGAAAATATCATTTGCGATCATTTACATCACTGAGAAAGTGGGTAGAATGCCTAGTTGTACCTCGTAGGGGCTGTTATGCTGGCAGGAATTGCCACAGTGAAGCACACTCCTTTATATCTTTGACATATCCCCTTCCCTGTGGACTAGGAGGGGAGACTTGCTATACAACAGCTAAAGTTCCCTTTTCACCACCAAAGCAGCACAAAGAGGATCTGGCCCAGAATTTTAGTTGCAGACAATGCAGTCATATTGTTTATGGAATTCCTTTAATGAGACAATTGGTAAAGCAGGAAGCAAGCTGAATGCATCTGGAAAGTATAGAAACAAAATATTTTGGTTGGAACTTATGTTATTTTGGCCTGGCAAATTCCCAGCTGAATTCTAACTCTATGTGTGTGACTTGAAGGGGGAGGAGGGAAAGATAGTCATGATATGGACATGTTTTATTTAAATTATAATATTCAGGGTGTCTCCATGATGAAGCCTGAAGTAACCAAACTCTCCACAAAAGACATTGTTCTAACCGCTATGAAACAGAAAAAGCCTATCTCATAGTACCAACACTGAATTTGAATTGATCAAAATGGCAGTCCCCAGGTACAAATGTTTTAGACTTGACTATTTCAGTGATCTTGCTGCTCTAGAGAAGATACCATTTAAATTAAATGATCAACATGAAAGCTATGGAAATAGTGAAGGTTGGCTGACACACTGCAATAACAATTTATGCAGTTGACTAACTGCAATAACAATTTATGTTGAAACTTTTTAAAAAAAACTGGAGAATAAAGGGATAGAACAAATAATGACTAGGAACTACTCTTGTTCATATGCAAATACCCTTGTTTACATGCTAATAGGAGAATTCTTCAGAAGTCATTCCTCAAACTTTTGTGCAAACAAAAGAGTTGTTCATGGGGATGTTCTGCAATAGCAACTAAAAAGAGCAATAAGTTCACCTGAATCAAACAGCTATTCTGAAATCAAATGAATGATCCCCAAACCTAGTTTACAGTGTCCAACCAGATCTAATGTAAATCAAATAATCAGTTAATATATCTTAAGTGGATATCTCTGTCAGAGATAGTTTGGAAATCTCATGGTCCTTATTTTACAGCCTTTTAACTATACCTTAGACAGTGGCAATGAGAATATATGAGGAAACCTGATTCCATTAATATATCTTCTAATAATGCTGGCATTAGTCCTTATCATTTAATCCTCTTTGGGTATAGAGTAGTCTCAGAGCAAAGTTAGAAGAATTCTCATGCACATGTACAAGAGGGATAGGTCAGTTATCATTGTGATATCTTTGCAAATTTGAAGCTGCATCATTTTGATAATTGGCCTGCCTGCAGACACCACCCCCGCAGCTCCTATTGGCAGCTGTTCCCTGCCAACGGGAGCTGCGGAGTTGACACTTGGGGTGGGGGCATCATGCAGAAACTCCCTGGCTGCCCCTGCACCTAGGAGCCAGACATGTTGGCCACTTCTGGGAGCCGCGCAGAGCCAGGGTAGGTAGGGAGCCTGCCTTAGCCCTGCTGCATCACTGACCAGACTTTTGGCCTATTAAAATCTCCTGGATTGCTTTCAATAGCAACTGGGAGATTGAGGTCAATTCTAGGAGATTCCCGGCCAATACGGAAGGGTTGGCAATTCTATTCTGTCTACACACAAATCATGCTAACTCAGGGCTTGGAATCAGGATCCCAGGACTCTAAGGGGGTAAAGTCTGAGTCAAACCAGGACCCAGGGTTCAAGCAGTGTAGACTCATGCTCAGGAGTAGCTTTCCCACACTGCACCACAAATAAAAGCCTAGAATGGCCACACTGGGGGAGCGATCTAGGAAATCTGGGATATGGGTTGTTGGATTCAGACCTGCATAATGCAGTGTAGATGCTGAAGTCCCAAGGTGGGACCCAGATTCAACAACTCCTAAGCTGGAGCTACAGATGAGTGTAGATGCTCAAGCCCCAGGGCCATGCTATATTATAACATCTAAGGATCTGCTCTTAGGACCTGTATTATATCCATAGCTAACATTACTGTATTCTCTGTCCATGAAAGGGGATTGAGTTTTTCCTGTCAAATTTACATGTATGTCTATTATTTTTGTGCTTGTTTTAAAATGAATGCAACATTTAAGCTTGAAAAAAGTGCTGGCCATTAAAAAGCTGGAAAGAAATTTACCAGGCATGAGAAATGATCAAGGCTAAAAGATGATGTAGTTGAAGGGAAAAATCAACTCAACTTTGCACTTTATATGTCATGAAATCCTTGCTGCTTTCAGATACAGCAGCATTTTGAAATGGAAGATTGTATCTCTTTTTATACATTGCTTTTTATTTTCTCTAGTGTCCAAGTTTACAAAGGTCAGGTGCCAATGTGATCTAGAATAAGACCACTTGTGAGTAATTTGGAAAGGTTACTGAGGGGGAAATCTAATACATGAGAAGCCTCGGGAAATATAGCTGACTCCTTCCTGTTACTTTCCACTACAGCTGATATCACATTAGAGATACAGTATGCTGGATTTTTGAGTATGTTCAAAGGACAATACAGCACCATATTAAACAACAATAAGAAGTCAAATCAGGAATGCGCGTTGAGTCCACATTTCTTGATGAGTTTTCTTCTTCTTAATATGATACATGACAGGAACATGGTGTAATGTGTGCTCATCGTTCAATGCAAAACTTCAGAAACTTAAAACCAAATTGGTAAAATGTGTGTGTTAATTTCCTGAAAGTGCAAAATTAATTTACTCTTCGTGATATCTATGTGGTAAAATGGAAAGTGCTGTATTTCATCAGAGATGTGAAGCCAAAATTTACATTCATCACAGTACCATTTTTATATCATTTTCAACCCTTTGGTTATCTGTTCTCAGGTAATCAAGGGATACCTTACGAAAAGGAAAGGTCAGTCAGGTGTCTCAAATAGCAAGGGCACTCCCAAAGAGAGCTGTGAATATCAAATCAGAACACTTGAACTAGGTTCAAAAGGGAGCCATTGCAGAGTGCAGAGCACTTAGGTTGTATGCTCAATTTGGCTGCTAAGTTTTGTACCAGTTGGAGATTTCACAAGGTAAATTGAAGCAATCAAGTCTGGAGTATGTGGTTTACAAAGTCTAATAGGACGGGGTGCATTCTGTTCATTTGCTGCAGAAAGTGGCTGTGTTTTGCCATCTATGATACTTGGGCTTCCAGTAGCACTGAACAGTCCAGAGGACTGAAAAGTTTGCAGATCAAGAACAACCTGAGAGAAGAGGTCATGGACAGTAGATATGTTATAGAGAATGCATTTCCCTCTTCCTACTTGCATCACCTCAATGTCACCTGGGTTCATTTTTAGCCTGTTACACTTCATCCAGGTGCTGATTACCGATAGGCACTAGCAAAGCTGGAACATGGTCCTGTATATGTTTGGTCTGCAGGAAATGCAAAGATGGATGGTGTCTGCCTACTGCTGGTACTTCAAACTATGTTGTCTCACCAGCTCTCCCACTGGTTTCCCATAGATGTAGGATAACATGGGGGAGAGAGTGAACTCCATGGGAATCCTGAGATGGAGGAACAGTTGGCCATAACAGAAAATAAAATTACAATTGTATCAGTGGCTGAGACACCAGGTACTATAGTCTTGAAGCTCACATTTTCAAGGTTTTAGGGAAGTAGAATTATATAAACTTTTCTTAATATACAGTTTAAACACCAGTCTTGCCCCCTCTTTCCCCATTTTAATGAATTATATATATATATATATAAATTATAATATATGTAATATTATATATATATATATATATATGTATATACATACATATATATATATATAATATTACATATATTATAATTTTTAGCTAACCCTTTGCTATTTTGAGTAAATACAACCATTAAAAATAACAGGTTTCTGGTAATTATAGGAATCAGATCTAGCAGAAGAAATTTTTAAGAGACAGGTTGGGAGAAAATAAAAAGTGATGGTACTCCTCCAAGAATCCATCATATGTGACCTGCAGGCTTGGTTACTACTCCTCATTGTAGATTTTCATTACTGCTAAGACCTATGTCTGCAGCCACTTTGACCTCCACAGCAGCCCAGACTGGTGAGTGTAAAAGTTGGTGTTTCCTGCCCCAAGGTTGTGCCTTTCAAATAGAGCAACGCATAATGTGGTCTCTGAACTTTACAGTTTGGTCCCATCTCTAGTTATTTTAAACATTCACACGTTTACTACCTGACTTGGCATGAAAGCTGGTACTTCTTGTTATCATCCATTATTAATTATTATTAGGAAACAAAAAAAATACATAAATACTCTAAATAGAAGTCTATTTGAAGCCTGTTCTTACCCAGTTTCCTGCTTCTGCCTAAATATCTTGCTGAGTTTTCCTTTGCTGATTGCAATTTCAGGAACACAGTGGGAGTTTGGCCAAACCATTTTACTCAGATATCAATAGCAGTAGCATTATATTTTTGCTCGAAAGGGAACATTAGAAGCACTTTACAAATATTTTACTTTTAAAGGACCAAGAGGACTAGTTTCAGGCCTAGTGTAAGTGTATTTTGTTGTTTTAGGAACAAGCTCCGTGGTCCGATAGGATTTCCCAACAGATGGCATATTGTATGTAGAAGTACATGTGATTTGAAAAGATCATCTAGCCAGGTTCATTGCAGAGATTAACCTGAAGCTGCTGCATCCCACAGTAAATCTTTCTTAAATGTGAACATCACAGAAAGGGGAAAGCCAGGGATGAGGAGGCCAACTGAAAGCAAGTTCAGACCTCAGTCAGGCCAAATTTTATTAGCAAGTAATGTGTTTTGCAGCTCTGAGCAGTCCTGCATAGAGGCTAATAGAGGACAGTGTAAGAACAGTGACTTGGATAATCATTTATGTGTTAATTCAACTGAAATTTAAATATCCAAATATCACATTTCGCTTTACATAGTGCAAGTGCTTTTGTATTTTGTTGAGAGGCATCTAGAAGGCACAATGGATGCATTTTATCCACTGAAATTTGTTTGTACTGTCCCTCACACAACGGAGTTCCAATTCTGATCAGGGATTTTGGCTGCTAATGGAAATAATAAATATAATAAAAATAGACAAAACTACTTCAATACACATTTAATTACCATACAGAATGTAAAAATGTACATTTGCACTTATATTATTCAATCATAAGGTGTTTGTGTAGACTGTATGGAGTTCAGACAGAGTATACTTCCTGGTAAATAATGCAGACAAAACTGGGAACTGAGCTCTGTGGAAGTCTGACTATTAAAAAAAAAACTATAGTTACACACACAAAGAAATGCTTCCTATTTAAGGACTATGAATTCATATAACATGACATAGAGAAGTTACTTCGTTGAGTGTAAGACTGGAATAAAAATGCTTCATAATGCCAAACCAAAGCATTTGGCCAATGCTAGGTATTGTGAGCTATAAATACCTTCACTGATCAGCTTTGGGTTCTTCCAATAAAAATAAATAGACTAAAGCTGGAAAAATTAACATGTCTTGAGGTTAATTTGTCAGTATTGCAGATTTTAGTCTAGTCCTTCAAAAAATGAAGGACACTAAGCATCTGTTTCTTTTTCAGTAGTGCACTTGTATGAGTCAAAGTGGGGATATTTTATTTTATCCATTTTATTTTTATTTAAAAAAACACAGTCACTTATGCCTTCCTAAGTGATGGCATTTTCCCCTTTCTCCCCATCCCTGTGCACCCTGTTTAATTATGTAGGTACAAAGGACAAAGTTCAGTTACTGTGGGGCTCCAGAATAGTCTATCATCATTTAAGTATTTCTTTGCTTGGTCATCACCACCAAGGATAATACTAGGGTATATTGTTAGGGATAATACTGAGAAATGTATATAGGAAAAGGAGTGAAGTTTTATCTCTTACCTTCCATCGGCTTTATGTTGCTTTCAACAATGAGCTTGTTCTTCACTGATATATTGACTTTCTTTATGATGGTCTTGGAAAGGGGATACATTGAATTACAATGTAAATTTAAAAAAATTACAGAATTAAAACAAACTTTCTTATTTATTTTTAATGTTTTTGTTCTTTTCCCTTGTCTTAATAGTTATGAACTTAAAACCTAAGTTATGGATAGGGCCCTGTGTAGATCGCAATTTCATGGAGGGCATGGAAATCATGAAACCCCAAACCATGTCCCCAAGCCACTTTTTTTTGTTTTTAAGGAAAATGTCTGCAACAAAGTCTTTAATATAAAAAAATATATTTTAACTAGTCAATTTCAAGGGAGGAATTAATTTTACAAGTAACATTGACTAATGTTACTGTCAAGGCTGGATCCCCACTTTGAACTTTAGGGTTCAAATGTAGGGGCCTGCATGAAAACTTCTAAGCTTATCTACCAGCTTAGCTTTGGTCCGCTGCCACCATCACAAGAATTCCCTCCCTGGGAAGCCTTGAGAAACCTTTCACCAATTCCCTGGTGAACACAGATCCAAACCCCCTTGGATCTTAAAACAAGGAGAAGTTAACCAT
>NW_020664399.1:4820917-4849398 GCF_002925995.2 Terrapene triunguis | reverse complement strand
CTGGTGAATACAGATCCAAACCCCCTTGGATCTTAAAACAAGGAGAAATCAATCTGGTTCTAAAAAAAGAAGGCTTTTAATTAAAGAAAAAGGTAAAAATCATCTCTGTAAAATCAGTATGGAGAATACTTTACAGGGTAATTAAACTTAAAGAGCTCAGAGGACCCCCCTCTGTCTTAGGTTCAAAGTACAGCAAACAAAGATACACACTCTGGTAAAAAGGTACATTTACAAGTTGAGAAAACAAAGTAAATCTAAGACGCCTTGCCTGTCTTTTACTTACTAGTTTGAAATAGGAGAGACTTGTTTAGAAAGATGGGGAGAACCTGGATTGATGTCTGGTCCCTCTCAGTCCCAAGAGCGAACCACTCGTTAAAACAAAGAGCACACACAAAAGCCTTTCCCCCCCCAAGATTTGAAAGTATCTTGTCTCCTTATTGGTCCTTGGGTCAGGTGTCAGCCAGGTTACCCGAGCTTCTTAACCCTTTACAGGTAAAAGGATTTGGAGTCTCTGTACACAGAGAGCTGTTACCCTTCCCTTTATAGTTATGACAGTTACTGTCACAGCTTTAGGGTAAATTCATCTGTTTCCCCCACTACCAAGAGCACCCATGTAAAGGTCTCCAGCTCTCAGACATCACATCTATTGGGCAGAGACCCATGTCTCTCTCCCTCCTGACCAGAAAATATTTAAGGCTGCACGGTTCCCTGACTACATCATGTTATCCCCAGCAAGCCAGATTGCCTAAAAGGCTAGAGTCTGCACTTTGCTTTCTCTACAGAGGCTGGGGCCGAAGTATTGCTTACAGCTAACAGTTACCACACAGCTCTTTCTGAGCAGCACATTTATTCTTAAGGTGAAAGGATTATAGAGAAAACATTTTTAAAACAACAGAAGAAACTTTACGCATGCTAAAAAGCTTACCAGAGGTCACCCCCAAATCCAAATTGGGGCTCTACTAGGTATCAGTCCTTCAAAACTCACAGATGGGTTTTCCCTGTGATTCCAAGTTCATGACTGTCTCAGATTCTGCACTAGAACCCCTGCTGGGCAGTTCAGCCATTTCTTTATAGAGTTTGGGCTTTTGATCTCCACTGTCTAGGAACACGTAATCAGCAGACAATGACCCACTCCTCAGGGAATAGCTTCAAAAGGCTGGGTTTTTGCATAGCCAGAGGTGAGGGATATTTCCCAGCAAATCCACTTTATGCTTTTTGTCCCATAATTCCATTCTTGTCTGGCACATTTTCAATATAGTCTTTTGAATTCCCAGGCCTCACATCTCATCTGCCCTTAGAGAGGTTAGGTACAATCCCAGCCCACAAAAATATATAAACTTTCCATTTAATACAATGGACCCCAAAGATACTTAAACTGAACTCAATAATGTGTCCCAAGGATATGGAAGAAATTACCATACCTATTACATCTCCACCCTAAAGAAGTGGGTGAAACTAGGGTGCTTGACCCACATCCTAGGGGAACATACAGGTTTATTCCTTTAATGGCATTTCAGCCATTGCCTTTCATAATTTCATATTTTAACTATGCATATAAAACATTCTGCTAGCAAACCAGCATACATCCTTCCAAAATACATACCAAGTCATTTAACAACCATCCCATATAATTTCTCCCATTATAATCTATGGGACAGATCTGTAGCGGGAGCTGTTTTGTGCCCCATCTTACCTCTATCACCACTAAACCTTTGGGTGTGAAGTTGAGACCTGGTCCTCCAATTCCCACCTCAAATTCAGTTCCTAGGGACTGCTTGTCATGTTCCTTTGTCCCTCAAGGTGTTAGCTCCCCCAGCAGAGGCTTGAGACGCCCCACCTCCCAGGAGTATTCTAGGAAGCAACTGTTTGTACAAAAGGGAGAAATAAGGCAGGGCTGCCTCCTTCTGAAGTGGTCTTCAACCAGGCACTATTTTTAAAATTTGGAATGATTGAGCAAGGGAAGTTCTTTAAACATCTCCCAAGGCCAAATTCCTTTCTCTGCCCCACCTCATCATAGGTCAGGGCCCAGGGACTCTGGTCACCTAACATCAGAATCTCTGGGGGAAGAGGGAGAAGTATTGATCTCCCACCCCACTGGGGCAGCCTTTGATCCCCACATACCAAATCAAGGTGCACAACAGTTCTTCGCCCACCAGGCTTAGGGTCCTTTACATTTTTACAAACCTTTAGGCAGTCAGAGACTACGGGAAGAAGTTCCCTCTCTTTTCTGTGATACACTTTACTAGGGCATTTCTGCAATGTCGTAGATTTGTCAGTGTTCTGCAGCTGCTGCAGTGTTCCTAGATTTGGCTGGAGACTGAGCCATCACCATGCTCTATACTGCCCCTTGTTCCATTGTAAGGGAAGGCAGAGACCCTATTTCCCTGGCCTGGGATTCTGGACCCAGAGAATTTCCCTTCAAGTCACCAGGTATTGTGTCACTCCCCTGAAGCATAAGACTGTCTTACCCCCCCTACCCCATCAATTATATTTCTGCATACTCTGGGAAGATAACTTGATTCTTCTTGGATACTGGCAGGGGGATCCACCCCCACCTCACCTTCCTCCCTGTCAGCTGCTCCATTTGCATTTTGGCTAACACCATCTCTTGCCAGTCTGGAGCTAACTGAAGGGGTCTGATTTACTCCTTCTGCTTTTAAAGTCATAATATCATTCTCCAAACGTGAAGCATATGGACTTCTGACAACACACCTATAACCAATACCCCTAACCCTTTCTGGATCTGTATAGAAATCTGTGTTGTAGGTAGAGCAACGGATTTTACACCAGGAACTTTAACCCATATTTCCCACCCTTGGAGTATTCGATGGGGCTTAATTATGATCTTAGCAGCCCAGTATCTCTTCATCCAATGAATGTCTCTCCATTGACTACCACCTTCCATTCTCACTGGTGATTGGATAGATCTGCACCAAGGAAGGTGCAGCATGATATGTGGGTGGTGATTTGGGGTGCAAATGGCTCAGCATAAAAATTATATGCCACCAGCGGACTGGCTGTGTGAGTCTCTCCCTCCAGAAATTCAGTCACACAGTTAACTCTGAGCTGGGGTTCGAGTTGGCCTTTCAGCACTCTGCAGGGCCTCAGTGGGAGGAGTGGCCAATCCTGAACAAAGTTACCCAGATGCCCACAGATAAGATACTGCTTTTCCCATTCTCATTGATGGCATCCATCCCCACAGGTGTAAGTGTTTTGCTTGGACTGATCCCTGTCCTCTAATTCCCATTCCTTTCCTGTTAAGTTTTCTACCACATAATGGACAGACAAGGTGGGTGAGGTAATATTTTTGATTGAACCAACTTCTGTTGGTGAAAGAGACAAGCCTTTGAGTTACACAAAGCTTTTCTTCAGGTCTGTGATATGTACTCTGAATGTCACAGCTAAATACAAGGAGGAACAGATTGTTCAGCATAAGTAGTTAACTAATATTGTAAGAGACCATTCAAGATGAAGTGACCAGTTAACACTTCTAGTCACAGGATAAAAAAGGGGGAGGTTAGTGGGTTACAGATTGTTGTAATAAGCCATACATTCAGTGTCTTTAATCACCAGGACCAGATGGTATTCACCCAGGAGTTCTGATGGAGCTCAAATATGAAATTTCAAAACTATTAACTGTCGTATGTAGCCTATCACTTAAATCAGCTTCTGTACCGGATGACTGGAGGATATGTAATGTGACACAATTTTTTTTAAAAGGCTCTTGAGGAGATCCTGGCAGTTACAGGCCAGTAAGCCTAACTACAGTACCAAGCCAATTGGTAGAAACTATAGGAAATAACAGAATTATCAGAAACAAAGATGAACACAATTTGTTAGGGAAGAGTCAACACTGCTTTTGTAAAGGGAAATCATGACTCACTAATCTACTAGAATTCTTTTAGGTGGTCAACAAACATGTAGACACAGATGATAAAGTGGATATAGTGTAATTGGACTTTCAGAAAGCCTTTAACATGGTCCTTCACCAAAGGCTCTTAAGTAAACTAAGCAGTCAAGCAATAAAAGGAAAGGTCCTCTCATGGATCAGGAACTGGATAAAAGACAGGAAACAAAGAGTAGGAATAAATGTGAGTTTATAGAATGGGGAGAGGTAAATAGCAGGGACCCCCAAGGATCTGTACTGGGACCAATGCTGTTCAATATACTCATAAATGATCTAGAAAATGGGGGTGAATAGCAAGTTGGCAAAATTTGCAGATGGTACAAAATTGTTCAAGTTATTTAAGTCCAAAGCAGACTGTGAAGAGTTACAAAGGATTTCACAAAACTGAGTGACTGGGCAGCAAAATGGCAGATGAAATTCAATTTTGGTAAATGCAAAGTAATGCATATTGTAAAACATGATCCCAACTATATATAAAAATGATGGGGTCTAATTTACAACACAAGAAAAATTTTGGAGTCATTATGGATAGTTCTCTGAAAATGTCTGCTCAATGTGCAGCGGCAGTTAAAAAAGCTAACAAAATGTTAGGAACAATTAGGAAAGGGATAGAAAATACGATAGTGTGACTATATAAATCCATGGCACACCCACAACTTGAATACTATGTGCAGTTCTCATCACCCCATCTCAAAAAAAGATATATTAGAAAAGGAAAAGGTACAGAGAAGGGTAATAAAATGATTAGGAGTGTGGAACAGCTTCCATATGGGGAGAGATTACAAAGACTGGGACTTTTCAGCTTGGAAAAGAGATGACCAAGGGGAGATATAATAGAGGCCTATAAAATCATGAATGGTGTGGAGAAAATGAATAAGGAAGTGTTATTGACCCCTTCTCATAACACAAGAACCTGGGGTGACCTAATAAAATTAATAGGCAGCAGGTTTAAAACAAACAAAAAAAGGAAGTCCTTCACACAATGCACAGTCAACTTGTGGAACTGCTTGTCAGGGCAGGTTTTGAAGGCCAAAACTATAGCTGGGTTAAAAAAATAATTATGTAAGCTTGTGGTGAGTAGGTCCATCAGTGGTTATTGGCCAAGATGGTCAGGGATGTAACCCCATGTTCTGGGCATCCCTAAACTTTTGATTGCCAGATGCTGTGACTGGACGATAGGGGATGGATCATTTGATAATTGCTCTTTTCTTTTCATTCCCTCTGAAGCATCTGTCATTGATCACTGTTGGAAAAGAGGATACTGGGACCATTCTTATGTTCAAATGACCATGATTTTTAGTATTTAGCAGTCATGAATTTAAGCTCCCAAACTCATATTTGGAAGGTGTTGTGCATGTTTTCTTTGTGGATCTGGAGTGGAGTGATCATTTTGTGAAAAGTGTTTGCCCAGGAGTGATAGGATGTTTTTGTCTTTTATAGTTAACAGTTATGTTACCACACAGCTCTTTCTAAGTAAGCTCATTTATTCTTAGGGTGAAAGCATTACAGAGAAAAACATATTAAAAACAATCAGAGAATCTACATGAACGCTAAAAAGCTTACCAGAGGTCACCCCTCCCCCAAATCCTAATTTGTGTTCTGGTAAGTGTCATTCTTTCAAAACCCACAACTTGGCTTTCCCTGTGGTTACAAGTTCATGATTGTCTCAGATTCAGAATCAAAACTCTGACTGGGCAGTTGAGTGATTTCTTTATACAGTTTGGGCCTATGATCTCCAGTCTCTGGGAAGAGATAATCAACAATGACCTCAGCTCCAAAGACTCGTTTTTTGCATAACCAGTGACCCCTTCCAGACATCCATTTCTATGATTTTATGGATCTGCATTATAGTCTTCCTAGTTATATTTCCCAGCAAATCCACTTCACATTTATTGTCTCAAAAATCCAGTGTTTTCTGGCACTTTTTTTGGATAGTCTTTTGAACTTCCAGACCTCAAATCAAATCTCCCCCTTCTGGAGAGGTTATATACAATCTCAGCCTACAATAATACATACATTTGCATTTAATACAATGGACCTCAAAGATGTCTAAACTTAATTCAGTAATGTCTCAAGAATATGCAGAAAATTGCCATATCTTTCACAGTTACCTCCAAAACGCATTCCATCCTTGAAATTAACTACATCTACCTTCAAATTTCATTCAGTGTAAATACTGTGAAATTCAGTACTTTGGCATTTACACGGTCATGAATTTTCTAAAGAAAAAAAGTGTGATTTACATAGGGCCCTACTTATGGAGAGTAATATAGTTAGGGTGTCTGCAGCTCCCACTTTAAAACCCTATTTTTGCCCTCTGATAGCTTTTTGTTAGAAAATTGATTGAGCAATAAAGAAAATTACCCTGATTTGAAATTAACTTGTCTCAGATTTGCCTTCTGGTTCCTCAAAAATAGCTGGTGTTATCCCTTCAAACTGTCCATCTATAAGATAACTCATGCCACAGTGACAGTAAGAAAGTAAGTTGTAATTATGCAAAGTTATAAATGATTTTTGTTGATAGCTTGAGGCCCAGCCCTGATCCAATGGTCATTATGGACCCGATACAGACTCCACAGATTTCAGTGGAAATATTTGTGAGCACATTAACTGCCATTGGCTGGTTGCAGCCAAGAAAGAACATGAGTCTAATAATGGGAGAAATTTTCCTTCTGCCCAAGTGATAGAGGCCTCTGTTTTTGAAGTTTTGGGACCAGCGTACTAGAGAGAATTCTACAGGTATGTGGTAAATAATGGAGAAGTGGCAACATCAAGGCTGCGAACATTTTGGGTACATTTGCCAAGATATCAACACTCCTAAGTGGAACAAGAATTACATGATTGTAAAGAAAACAAATGTGTTACTTTTTAGTCTGAAAAATAATTGATCAATCTCTGATAATCAATTACATATAAACAAACTTGTTACAGTCAAGGTTTACTGTAATTAGTTACTTTAGCCTACAGCTATGTGCACGAGGGTGTGTGGAAATAACTGACAGTGACTTGAGTTCCAACAACTCAGGATATTACTATACAAATGTGCATAATTTTAATAGAAATTCATTGGTGTGAAATTTAGTGTCAATACAACACTGTTGGAAGGATTTACAGAGAAGCCAAGGCAACAAGATGGTGCAGTGAGTACATGAATATATATATGTGCATCCGAGAAAGAGAACGAAGAGTTACAGTTACACCTCAAAGGGAGTTAAGAATCTTGAAAGGAAAATATCTGAAACTCAGGGAGATGGCCAATATAATGCAAGAGCTGAACTTCTAACAGCAGTGATAAACTCATGATTTTCCCCAGTCGCTGAATATTTTTTTAATATGGTACATTAAGCTGAATTTCTAAACTATAGCTAATAAAAATATATGGCTCATAAGTCCACATTAAGAAGGGGTACATTGTGTGGAGCAGAGACACACTAAAATACTCTTTAAAAATACTTTTATGAAGTCAGACTCACTCTCTTTCCTTTTAATGTTATACCAGGGACTTTAATATATATAACATTTGACAATCTTAACAAGGTCAGCAAAGCTCACTTTCCACTCTTTGTGACTTTCTTTGTACTATTAGGAATTTGCTTCCAAAGAATTTTATATAGCTGTGAAGGTCTCTCATTATAAGTCTTATGAATACATTATACCTTTCAATGTTGTAATTAATCTTTTAATCACCTGGTACTCCTGTCTCCAGAAAAGGTGGTCAATTAATGCAGTCAAATATTTAATGCTGTATGTGCCTGCTAATAATTTTTCTTTCAGAATTACATCATGTGAAAGCAGCTTTGATGGTGAATTTATACAACTTATAAAAGCCTCTCCGCATCTGCCATCTTTTCAGCAATAGTTGCTTTAAATTTACATAGTCTTGTTTTTGGTAAAATTCATGTTTGGCCCAATCTCATACTCCTTATGCAAATAAGACTCCCATTGAATCTGTCTCAAGCCTTTTTTCCAGATTTCCCATCTAAGGTCCATTCCATAGTTACTCTTAAGAGACAGCTTGGACACTTTTAATAGATGAACAAATTACAGCGTACACTCCCTAGCTTGTCAGACCTGAAAGGGTTTGTCTGCGCTGAAATTAAACGCCTGTGGCTGGCCCATGTCAGCTGACTCGGGCTCATGGGGTTTGGGCCCACAGGGTTATAAAATTGTCATGTAGATGCTCAGAACGCCCTGGAGCTTGTGCTCTTGGACCCTCCCCCCTTGCAGGATCCCAGAGCTCAGGCTCCACCCTGACCCCGAACACTTAAACCACAATTTTATAGCCCTGTAGCCTGAGCTGTGTGAGCTCAAGTCAGCTGAAACGGGCCAGCCATGGGTGTTTAACTGCAGTGCAGACATAGCCTGAGACAGTGATTCAAATACTCCCTTTGCCTTGATTATTGACAAACATATCCACCCCATTGGATACACTTGGGTAACAGCTATTCAGAAAGTTCTCTGAGTAATTCCTTTAAAAATTGCAGCAAGAGTGTATCACAGATCAAATGTGTGGTTCCCGCCTAACTTGCATCTTTCACTGGTATTAACACCTATGTAGAGTCAGTGACAAGTCAGAACAAAAGTGCTACCAGTCAGAACTGCTAGCTGTTTACACAGAGGTGAATGTCTGCACAAAGTGCAAAAGAGCAAAGAAACAGGATTCCAATCTTAGGGGCCTCAAGTCAGGCACCTAAATCCATATCCAGGCACCTAAGTAAAAATGGTCAGATTATCTGAGATGCAGTGATCACAAAGTTCCCTTTCAACTTAGCAGAACATTTTTATTTTAGGTACCTCAATACAGAGTTAGGTGCTTAGCTTCAAGCACTGGTTTGAAATATTGGCTCCATAGGCTTTATATAGGGTCATATAATGAAAAGAAACCTTATGAAATAAAGTTGTTACACAGAAAATGCACTGGGAATTTCTGATAATGTGACAGAAGACAGTTACAAAAGAGGAGATAAAACATACCTTTAAAAACCTAGAGATCACTCTCTGAGAGATCATCTAGGCCTCAAAGTGACTCAGGGGCATCACAATATCTGCAGATTGTGGCCTACAGAGAATAAATATATGTCTTTCCTTACTGAAAGCTTCATATTTACTTTGGATTTATACTATTGCAAAGTGAAAGGGCAACTTATCTTGTGTTCTAGGCACTTTTCATAGCCAATAACAAATATAGATGCAGCACCTTATTCCCACCACAATCACCATGTATCTAAAAAACATCCAATCAAAATATAACACCAACCCTCACCCTTCAAACCCACAATCTTTACTGACCATTATTGTGCTCACACCTTATCAAAAGCTAGTTCACACAGATGAGTTCTGCAGCCTGCCCTGATGTTCAGCACATTCAGGCTATTGTAAATGAAAGACAAAGTGACTGAGAAAGCTACGTGGCTCTCAGGAAAGTGCCTTTGCAGCAGTACCATCAACTGAGGGAGTTCCAGCTCAAGAGCCTTTGCTGATTGCCACTAAGGCAACATGGTGTGGAGAGAGAGATGTTCTCCATAGTAGGCAGTTCATATATTTCCTAGCTTTATAGATCAAAAATAAAGCTTTTCAACTGCACCCAGATACCAGCAGGCAGCTGGTGTTCCAGCCCATGTTCCCAGTAAGACAACAGGCAGTCAGCACCAGCTTATTTTTTCAAATGGACTTGAGATCTCATGTAGATGCTTGTCAAGAAGATATATAAAGAGCTACCAAAGTAAGCTGTTTGCAGTGCACAACAATAAACTTTAGTGGTAACCCAGACATACACTACATATTCTTAAGAGCCATCCACTGGCATCTTTCCTATTGAATAAAACATTCCAGTAGTCTAATCTTAACAGGTCAATGACATGAATAATGGAAGTGAGGTCCCCTTCCAAAAGAAATGGTTGCAATCTAATATTATATTATATAATGGTTCATCTAATATTATATTAATAAATAAATAGACCTGACAGCAACATTGCCAGATCATTAGACTGTGAACTATAATGACAAACAGCAGACACACACATGCCATCTCTGTGCCATTGTAGGGGGGTGGTTACCCTGCTCCTGCCCTGAAGGGCTTAAAACAGCCCTGGGAGAGGGCTGTGGCAGGGGAAAGGCTGGGCTGATTGGGAAAGCAGCCACCACTGCAGCCAGTGCAATCAGGGCCCAGCTGGCCCTTATAAGAGGGCGGGGGGCCAGAAGGACACAGAGAGACTCTGGCTGCCTGGGAAGCTGAGAACGGTATCAAGGGTGGAGCAGTGCTGGGGAAGGGCAGAGGGAGCTGGGGAGCTCCAGCCTAGCAAA
The DNA here is from genome assembly GCF_002925995.2 of Terrapene triunguis. Taxonomy (NCBI): domain Eukaryota; kingdom Metazoa; phylum Chordata; order Testudines; family Emydidae; genus Terrapene; species Terrapene triunguis. Next base: position 4,839,188 of record NW_020664399.1, on the reverse strand, counting down.
GCCCCAGGCTGCAGGCCGAGTTAAGGGCCCACAAAAGGGTACTAGGGCTGCAGAGGGGTAGCCCAGGAATAGGCAGAGGCAGCTCGTCCAACCCCCCCTTGCCGATGATGAGGGGTTTACAGACTGCAGTCTGCCCCAGTGAGCAGGGGCTAGATAGTGACTGGCAGTAGCCACTGAGGCAAGGTGGGGATAGGGGGTTGGGGGTTCCCCTGGGAGGGGAGACCCAGACTGAGGGGGTACTGCGGTGGGCAGAGCCCCTGGACAAAGGGCACCGGGGTCTGGGAAGGACATGGGGCCAGCGGCAGGCGAGACATCAGCTAGCAGAGGGTGCTCCGGAGCTGGAAAAGAGCTAATTCCCTGGACAACCAACAGGAGGCCGCACCAATGAGTCGTCACCCTGCCACAAGTGGTGGGGAATGTGGGCATAGGTGGTCCTCCCCTGATACAAGGGGCAAGGGCAAGGACTGTGGGACTATTGCCCAGACTTGAGAGACATGAGGAAGCGAAGGTGAGTCATTGCCCCGCCACAGCCATATTGAGGTTTCTACCCAGACTGACAAAGATCAAGAGGATCTAAGGGTGTATCTACACTACGAGAGTAGTTCGATTTTACTTAAATCGAATATGTGGAATCGATATTACAAAATCGAACGTGTATGTCCACACTAAGGACAGTAATTCGACTTTGTGAGTCCACACTAACGGGGAAAGCGTCGACATTGGAAGCGGTGCACTGTGGGCAGCTATCCCACAGTTCCCGTAGTCCCCGCTGCCCATTGGAATTCTGGGTCGAGCCGCCAATGCCTTCTGGGTAAAAAAATGTGTCGAGGGTGCTTTTGGGTAACTGTCGTCATCCGTCCGTCACTCCCGCCCTCCCTCCCTCCCTCCCTCCCTGAAAGCGCCGGCGGGAAATCAGTTCGCGCACTTTTCTGGTCAGTGACAGCGTGGACGCCACAGAACTGCGAGCATGGAGCCCGCTGCGACCATCGCTGCAGTTATGGCCGTTGTCAACACCTCGCAGCTTATCATCCACCTTTCCCAGAGGCAGATGCAGAGAAATCAGGCGAGGAGGCTACGGCAGCGCGGTGAGGGCCTGAAGTCTGAGAGTGGCACAGACCTGTCAGAAAGCACGGGACCCAGCGCCGAGGACATCACGGTGGCAATGGGTCATGTTGATGTTGTGGAACGGTGATTCTGGGCCCGGGAAACAAGCACGGACTGGTGGGACCGCATAGTGCTGCAGCTCTGGGATGAATCACAGTGGCTGCGAAACTTTCGCATGCGGAAGGGGACTTTCCTGGAACTTTGTGAGTTGCTGTCCCCTGCCCTGAAGCGCAATGACACCCGGATGCGAGCAGCCCTGACTGTCCAGAAGCGAGTGGCCATAGCCCTCAGGAAGCTTGCAACGCCAGACAGCTACCGGTCAGTCGCGAACCACTTTGGCGTGGGCAAATCTACCGTGGGGGTTGTTGTCATGCAAGTAGCCAATGCAATCGTTGAGGTACTGCTCTCAAAGGTAGTGATCCTGGGAAACGCGCAGGTCATCATAGATGGCTTCGCCGCGATGGGATTCCCAAACTGCGGTGGGGCTATAGATGGAACTCACATCCCTATCCTGGGACCGGACCACCAGGCCAGCCAGTACATTAACAGAAAGGGCTACTTTTCAATGGTGCTGCAAGCACTGGTGGACCATAGGGGACGTTTTACAAACATCAACGTCGGATGGCCGGGCAAGGTTCATGACGCTCGTGTTTTCAGGAACTCTGGTCTGTTTAGACGGCTGCAGGAAGGTATTTACTTCCCGGACCACAAAATAACTGTTGGGGATGTGGAGATGCCGATAGTCATCCTCGGCGACCCAGGCTACCCTCTATTGCCCTGGCTCATGAAGCCCTATACTGGCGCCCTGGACACTGAAAAAGAACTCTTCAACTACCGTCTGAGCAAGTGCAGAATGGTGGTGGAGTGTGCTTTTGGCCGTCTCAAGGGGAGATGGAGAAGCTTACTGACTCGCTGTGATCTCAGAGAAACCAATATCCCCATTGTTATAGCAGCTTGCTGTGTGCTCCACAATCTCTGTGAGAGCAAGGGGGAGACCTTTATGGCGGGGTGGGAGGTTGAGGCAAATAGCCTGGCTGCTGATTACGCCCAGCCAGACAGCCGGGTGATTAGAAGAGCCCAGCGGGACGCGCTGTGCATCCGGGAGGCTTTGAAAGCTAGGTTCCTGAGTGAGCAGGGTAACCTGTGACTTTTCAGTTTGTGTACAGAGAAGCTGAACCTGCCCCCGTTTCTTTACCCACTAAATGTTCAGTATCCTCTCCAGTTACATACCCCTTTCCCCCCCTTCCAACACACGTTTAAAAATAAAAGCACTTCAATTTTGCTAATGAACACCGTTTTCTTTATTACTGTTTTCGCGGGAATGTTTTAAACCTGGGACGCAGACTGTGGTGGGGAGCGGGTGTAGTGTGGTGATGCAAATGACGCTTCTAAACTCCAGGAATGACAGGCTCCGCAGTGGTGGACTGGTTGTTTCAACGGAGCCTGCCACCCCTCCTGATCGGGACTGTGGGGGGGGGGGCTATATGACTTTGTGGCAGGGGGAGGACAGTTACAAATCCCCTGCTGCATGGCTCTGTGATCCAGGATAAGGACCGCTGCATAAGATCTGTAACTGCCCTCCCCCACCACAAAGTCACAGAGCAACACCCCCCCCCTCCCCCCAGAACATGAAAACCACCTCCCAGACTGACCAGGGTAACTAGTGACTGCACTGTGTATGTGTCCTGCTGCTGAACCTGCCCCCGCCTCTGTGCCCTGCTAAAGGTGACTGTCCTGTCCAATTACCAACCCCCTTCCCCCCCCTTCAGACAGACTCTCCTCCAAAAGAACATGATGGGAACAGTAATTAACATAAACGTATTTTTTATTAGCAACTACACATGAAACTGGGGGGTGAAACTTGGACGGGGGCTTGTGTGAGGCGGGAAGGAAAGGACTTGTCAAATTTTGGGGAATGAGAGCCTTCTAGTACTAGAGCAGTCTGCAGGGGTGGAGTGAGAGTTTCCACGGACTCTGCCGCCCCTCCTTCTTTGGTCTTTGGGTGAGGGGGGTATGGGACTTGGTGGCGGGGGAGGGCGGTTACAGATAGACTGCAGCGGGGCTCTGTCCTCCTGCCTCCGGTCCTGCAGAACATCCACAAGGCGCCGGAGCATGTCCGTTTGCTCCCTCATTAGTCCAAGCAGCGTTTGAGTCGCCTGCTGGTCTTCCTGCCGCCACCTCTCCTCCCGTTCCATGTGTGATCGGTGCATTTGGGACAAGTTATCCCTCCACTGGGTCTGCTGTGCTGCCTGGGCTTGGGAGCAGCCCATAAGTTCCAAGAACATGTCCTCCCGTGTCCTCTTCTTCCTACGCCTAATCTGCGCTAGCCTCTGGGAGTGTGATGCCAGGCTAGGTTGGGAGACAGTCGCAGCTGTGGCTGTGGGAATGGGAAAAAGGGAGTGAATTCCTCAGAAAGATAAATTTAGTTGTGAACAAAGAACATAGTCTTTCTCTGTGAACATGACCATGCACAGCACCTATCACATGCGCACTCAGGACAAGGTCGAATTTTCGGCCTTCGCATTCAGTGCCTGGGGTCTTGCAGTGCAGATCAGAGAAGCGGGGCAGGACACCGGAATTTGTGTAGCAGGCCGACATGGTAAGCCGTAGACTTGTGGCTGCTTAAAACTTTAATAGTAGCACTGGCCTCCTTTCACATTGAAAGCAATGCCAGTCCCTGCTGCCAGCAATCCGGCAAGCATGAACTCTGCCCCTGTCCCACCCCGTCGCGGCTGTCCCAGGGAAAGATCCCTGTATGCTGCCCCTCTCCCGCCTCCACCGCGTGGCTGTAAACCGCCGGTTACAGTTCTGTAAAGGAACGGGCAAGCAGTCCCAATACTAACATTCCCCTACCTAATTCAAAGCAGGTCACCATGAGCGACATCACCCTGATGAGGATCTCAGACACGGAAAAAGAAAGAATGCTTCGGGAAAGCCTGCAAAGACCAGGGCCGTATGCCGCCATGCTCTGCAGGGCAATGATCCCGGAGTACTTGACTGTCTCCTGGCACGGAAACATTTCATACCACGGAGGACCCAATAAGGCCGCTCTCCCCAGGAACCTGATGCAAAGGCTTTCCAATTACCTCCAGGAGAGCTTCGTGGAGATGTCCATGGAGGATTTCAGCTCTATCCCCGGACATATAGACCGCATTTTACTGTAGCTGCGCTGGCAGGGACTAAACAGTAGAGTGGCTTGGGCAGAACAATCATGCTAAACCGGACATTGTTAGATTTTTTTTCAATAGTTGCACTGCCCAGGACTGAAACGTTAAGCGCCTAGGGCAAACTAATCATGAAAAACCCATTGTTGTTATTGTTAATATTCCTGTTCTGTTAAAAATAAATGTTTAGATGTTTAAAACACTTACTGGCTGATCCTTCCCCTGATTCTGTGTCCGGGTTAACAGCTGGGGACAGTTGGTAGGGGATCTCTGTAAGGGTGATGAAGAGATCCTGGCTGTCGGGGAAATCAGCGTTGTAAGCGCTGTCGACTGCCTCGTCCTCCTCATCTCCTTCCTCATCTTCCCCGTCCGCTACCATGTCCGAGGAAGCGGCCGTCGACAATATCCCATCCTCAGAGTCCACGGTCAGTGGTGGGGTAGTGGTGGCAGCTGCACCTAGGATGAAAGGGTGCCTCGTAGAAACGGGATGTCTGGGGCTGGGATCCAGAGCGTCCGTTTGCCTCTTTGGTCTTCTGGTAGCCTTGTCTCAGCTCCTTGATTTTCACCCGGCACTGCGCTGCATCCTGGCTGTATCCTCTCTCTGCCATGGCTTTAGAGATCTTCTTGTAGATCTTTGCATTCTGTCTTTTGGAGTGCAGCTTGGAAAGCACGGACTCATCGCCCCACACAGTGATCAGATCCAAGACTTCCCGATCAGTCCATGCTGGGGCCCTCTTTCTATTCTGAGATTGCACGGCCATCTCTGCTGGAGAGCTCTGCATCGTTGCCAGTGCTGCTGAGCTCGCCACGATGTCCAAACAGGAAATGAGATTCAAACTGCCCAGACAGGAAAAGGAATTCAAATTTTCCCGGGGCTTTTCCTGTGTGGCTGGTCAGAGCATCCGAGCTCGGACTGCTGTCCAGAGCGTCAACAGAGTGGTGCACTGTGGGATAGCTCCCGGAGCTATTAGCATCGATTTCCATCCACACCTAGCCTAATTCGACATGGCCATGTCGAATTTAGCGCTACTCCCCTCATTGGGGAGGAGTACAGAAGTCGAATTTAAGAGACCTCTATGTCGAACTGAATAGCTTTGTGGTGTGGACGGGTGCAGAGTTACTTCGACGTAACGGCGCTAAATTCGACATAAACTCCTAATGTAGACCAGGCCTAAGACACTCAATTCACATTTATGCCTTAGCTATGAATGGGAGTTGAACTCATGCAACTGAGAGTAAAAATTGGCCCACTGAACAGTTATAACTTACTAGTGTAAGAGGAAGATACGTTACAAGTCTTTAAACTGGTACGGTCAAAAAGTGGTCTGAGTTAATTAAAATATGGGCAGATTTCTTCTCATTCAGTGATGCTCAAAATGTTCCACACTAGTCTACTCCGTTTCTCCTTCAGAATTGGCGAGTACTCTAATAGGACCTTAATCTTCTCTTCAAAATGATTCAGGCTCAGTTTTTTCTGGCCTTTTGAAAATCTCTCTCTAAATCCCTCATCAGCTTGCCCTCTCTATTTTTATAAATATATTTAATATAAGAAAACGATGACAAGACCTGAACATGCTATTCTAAAATACTTTCATTACTTCTTTATGTGGTGCTAGAATAATTCCATTAGACATATTCAAAACCTGCATTGATGTAGCTCAGAATCGTGCTGGCTTTCTTTATGACACATTTCTCTGCCCATGGCTTTAGAGTTTTGTCCATTAGAATTCCCCCAGCCTTTTCTTCTTCAAACTTTGTCTCATCTGACTATTTAAAGTCTAGTCCCCTTAGTTGTTGGTGGTGGTTGTATTTTTTGTTTGCTTGTTTTGGCCCCAGCCAATTTCTTCACAGCAAACTGTATGATTTTTTTTCTACATGTTCTAAAATTGTTCAACTCACTTTGAATTTTAGTCTTCCTGGTCTGTGTAGCCTTGTTCCCCTTCAATTTTGTATCAGTGTTGTTAGGAAAGAACTGAAGCAGGTATCTTACACTAGACAGGGATGAACTTAACAGATATTTTTGCATCTCTGGAATGCTGTAGGCCAAATTTAGCTCTTAGTTAAATTTGTGCAGACCCAACGACTTTACCTAGGGCCAGCTCCTGCAATGGGAACCTCTAGTACAGACCACTACTCTGGTGCAGGCTCCTGTCAACTTAAGTGGAAATGCACAAGGCTCCACACTAGTGGTTCCTAATGCAACATAAGTACTTTATATGGGCTAGGTCGTTACCTTGGCACATCTGTTTTCACTGCTCCTAATAGGGCAACCGAGGATTCTTTTTGCATAGCCAGCTCTACACCTCCCTTTCTTGGACCAAACATAGCACAGGGGACTTTGTGGGGTATGACATTTTGCTTTTTTGCAATGCTGGGATTGTGGAATGGCTCCTCTGGGGTGATGAAACTTAGAGCAGACCTGAGGCTCCTTTAATTTACATCAGAGACTGAACTGGCCCAATGATCTAGGGAGTTTTTTTGTTTGTTCGTTTTTTTATAAAGACATTTAGCTACAATTTTCCACTCCCACCACCAAGCATAGCTTGGTAGGACTCAAGTATTTGGACTTACATGTGTAACTCAGAGCAGAGTCTCACTCTATATGAGGCTTCATCTACACTTGGAACTAAGATGTGATTCCTAACTCCCATGCACATACCAGCTCTCATCAAGCTAGAGTGCTAAAAAGAGTACTGTAGCCACAGTAGTATGGGCTGCAGTGAGCAGCAGCAAAGGCAAAGCTGTGCTGATTACATACCCACAGGGTTCAGGCACATTTGTAATTGGCACAGCTAGCGCGTGCTGCTGCTCACTGCTGCCCGTGCTGCCACAGCCACACTACTATTTATACTCACGCTAGCTCAATGAGAGCAGGAGTGGGTATGTGTATGTAACCTAGGAATCACACTCCCAGCTCCAAGTTAGACATACCCTGAGTCTACAATTAAGTCAATTCATTCCATCCTGACCTCCTTCCATATAGAAGTAATTTACTCATCCCTCTGCCTTCATGCTCGCTTGGATACTTCTATGTGTTATTTTTTTTAATTTAAGAGACTTGAGTTTAGCAATTAATGGCTGATGTCCAAAGTATTGGCAAATTACTGCAAATCAACAGTATGTTCACATCTGATCTAAACATTTCACATGCCAAGAAGCCATACTGAAAAAAAGAAGAATTCAGGTATATCAAAGTGTGAAATCAAATACAGCCTTGTACTGGGAGAATTTATGCTTTCAAGAGATGCATGGGCATAACTGAGGGCAGAATATTGCCTAGTGACACTCAAAACACTTTGGCTTTTCCTTTGTAATTATATACTGGATATGGCACAAAATATAGATTCACGGAAGAGAAATTTACATTTTTTAGTGACTCATTCTCTCTACTGTTGAAGAAGAGAGGCCGTTAGTACAAACTTTTTGGAAATGAGAATACAAAATATAAATAAGAAAGCTAATAAAAAAGGTTTGAAGTCTTTGGGGATTTTATTTTATTTTTGCCATGTCTCTGCTTATTTCACTCACTCAGGCAGTTTTGCCTTCCAGGGGAGCTTGGTGGCTTGCAGAATAATTAGAGAGTAGTTTCCCTAAGTGACAGGCACAGTGCAGTTACATCACACCAATTTGTTTTTCAAAACAATGCATACATTCTGTATATTTTCTGGCCACAGCAACTGCAGCAACCCTGAAATAACCCTGTTTGATGAAGCAAAGCTTTTGATATTCACTCAAAAAGTTGGTTTACTCAGTCTGAAAGGGTTACATGAACTATATTGAAAAACCATAAGGTCAATGAATGTGTACTGCAGGAAAGAGCTACGCTTTGGCACTCTTATGGAAAAAAGACACAGCATAGGGGAGGGTGGATTGATTTAAATCAAAGCAATTTAAATTACCAATTTTAATCATGATTTAAATCAGCAAGCAGGAAATCTTGATATAAATCACAGTTTTTAATCATGTTTTGCATTTGTACTTTAGTTATTTTCCTAAAGAATGGTTGATTCTCATTAGTTGGTAACTATTAAAACATGTTGATTTGCAAGTAAATATAGCCTTTGCACTAAACGTGGTGCTTCTTTTTGCTTACTAGGCGTATACACTATATCTATACATATTTATTTAAGCAATTTTATAAGCTTAGCTTACATTTATTCAGATTCCTAATTTTTACATTTTTATTATGTTAATGACAAATGTTGCATTTATTTACTAGATTAATTTTAAACTTGTGATTTGTGTCAAGCTGCATTTGGATGGAAATACAAAATCAGTTAAAATGCAAGATGAAAAAAACCTACTTTTTAAAATTCAATTCAATTACCTGAAATGTTCTGAACACGTAAGAAAAAAAGTTTATAAAATAGTTTACCACAAAACATTTTGCACTTATTAAACAAAGGAAGTATTATCTGTACTTAATGAATTGAACTGGTCAATTCTGGTGACTCAAACTGGTCACCATGTCCTTCAAGATTTTACAACTAGTAGATCTTATTCTCTCACATCTAGTTTTTATTCATACATGAAGAGACATACCATCTTTCCTGCTTTTCCAATATTCCATATTGGTTTCTTCACTTTGAATGAACTAGTAATTGAACTGAACTAGCTGAATAAACTAAAATTAAGAAAATATTATCTCTCAGTCTGCAGAAGAGGCCACTGCTGTCAAAAGCTGGATTAGCATTTCAACATTCTCTGCTCCAATATGCCCAGCCAGTGACTTCCAGCAGTTCAGTGACGTGACTTTCTTTAAAACTTTGCAGCAAACATTTACGGCTTAAAATTATTCAAACAATTTTTAAAAGGTAGTTTAGGCCTGTCAATAGGTTGTCAATATCAAATTTAATTTTAAATAGGTTTATTTCTAAAATATAAGCCTGTATTTCATTTTTTAAATCAATTTGAATAAAACAAATCTGATTTAAATAAGGGGGGGAGTCTGATTTAATAATAAAAAGATGGTTATTTATTTTAAAGCATTGATTTTTACCACCCTGGCACAGAGGGAAAAAACAGATATGCAGGATTATCCCCCTCTACATAACTACCTCTTTCCCCTTAGCAAAATATTCAGGCATCCAGTGAGTTTCATGACTAGGAAGCAAAGGTTGAACAAGTGAAGGGCCAAGATATAAGCACGTCTCCCCCTTCTATTAATTATTATTATGAAAAAAAAACAAGTGCATTCTTCAAATATGTTAGTCTACAATGTGTGACTCTCAATAGTTGCAAAATCTGGGTTCAGTTAAATAGGCATCCAAAGTACTGGAGATTTATTTGAACTAGTCAAACCTATAGGAGCTACTAGAATGGCTTAAAAACCCCTCAGAGCACAGCTTTTCTCATGGTGTTTAATCACGTTGCCCTTCCAGGATGAAATCCAAGCCCAACTGAAATCAATGGCATACCTTCCACTGTTTCACTGCTAGTTTCCAGCCAAGAATGAAATAAGGTATGTTAAAAGTGGGGTAGAATTCAATCCTCCTTTAAATCTTGGCAATTTTATTCCACAGATTCATTAGTTTAGGGGTTTGTTTTCTTTGGTTTCTAATAAACACATTTTAAACCATATATTTACAAATTTAACCCAAATAAAAGGAAGTTAGTTAATCCCTTTCAGAAGTCTCAATAAATGTTTAACCTGTAGTCTCAAAATATAGAACTAGACAGAATATACCTATACTAGAGGTGAACAAAATTATTTGAGATGGTTGCCATTTGTTGTCTTACAGAACTTCTTGAACACTAACAGAAGAACATCATTGATGGTCTTTGGCCCTGATCCTGCGAAGACTGTGACTCTGTGCAGGCAAGTGGTCCTGTTGACTTTAATATGATCCTGTATATTCATTAAGTTATTCACATGCTTAGGTCTTTGCAGAGTCAGGACCTTAATCATTTCTGGCCATATGAATCTTGGATTCATGTACAAAAGCTTTCTCAGAATGACCAAAACTGACTGTAACTGTAATCAAGAAATAAGGGTACAATTCATGACCATCACAGTGGTTAACAAAACGAAACATTTTTCTTTTTTGCCTGCTGTGAATACATCACTGACATAATGCACCAAAGATGGCACTCCAAACAGTGGCACAAGAAAATTGCTAGAGTATGCTTAAAACAGCATTCCAATGCTCAAAACACACAAAATAATTTAAAGCACAAAAGGGCTATGTTTGGGAGAAGACTCTACATATAACTATTCTAATATAGTCTGGAACTCACTTCTGGTGAAACTGGATATAGTGAACTTCCATTTACTGCATACAATGAAATCAGATTGTTTCTGTGCACTGAAATGTTGCTTTAAATATATTTTTAGTTATAAATCAATTAGAGAAAGGAAGACCTTGAGCGGTTCAGAGCTCAGATGTGCATCCAAAATTATCCAAATGTACAAAGACCCTCAATCTGATGCACAAAGTCTACAGAGGAGGCAAAACAGTCAGCACTGGTCTCTTCAGTGGTGAGGTGGAGAGGATATCTAACCACGACACTTGTGAGGCCAGGGTGGCAGCAACAAGAAGCAGCCAGTTCAAAAACAGCTGCACCTCTCTTGGAACCCCAATACACAACTGTCAGCATCAGAAGGGGCCATTTAAAGCAAAAAAAGCTGCTAGAATTGTCCAAGAAAGCCATTTCCCTCTTGCTCATGTTTATCCACTGAGAGGAACAGAGTGCAGCAAGACTGTCCCTCTTACTCATCTCTTCAGCAATAGGAACTGGCCAGGCAACCCTGTTGTCTCCCTCTGTATGAGCTTCAGATGAGTGGGAAGGAGATGAAGAGGAGTGACAGACAACCCAGTCCGGCACCATCCCTGAAGCCTTCTCCTTTTGGGGGTCACAGAACGCCTCGAGTCAAACCTTCACATTCCAAAGATTTCTCCTGCCATCCAGAGAGAAGGACCTAAAGACCTTCTCCTTACCAACTGATAATTCAAAACCTCCCTAAAACAACCAAATGAAAATTAAGGAGGGAGACAAGGGAGGTTATTTAATAAAAGGAAGGGCAATAGCAGTTTTTGTCATACATTCAGCTACCATAGTGAGAGGTGATCTTATAAAAACTTGGACATCAGTCATGGAATATTAACCTCTGCCTTTGATTTCAGGCAGCAATCTCTGAAACTTTTTTTTTCTCCATCAGGCAATAGTTTTCTGCCATTGATCTCAGAGTCAATCACTAGTTATATATATAAATTGGAAATGAAATAGGGCCTGATCCAATCTCCTTTAAAGTTAATGGAAGCACTCTTAGTGACTTCAGCATTAATTGGATCAGGCTTACTGTCAGTTTTCATTCTGACTTTGTTATTGGTTGAGTAGTATAATCTTCTATATCTTCTTGAAAGAGTGCATTGATTTCTTAATTTTTGGGAAAAGTGAACTTTTCAACCTTACTATTCCTGGAATTAAATCTTCGTAACTCAAAATCGCACTGAAACGTTTGCTGCTATACAGTAATTTGCCTTTAAAATAAATGTGAGGGAAAATCTCTAATCCTGTAATGCATAAAGTTATTATAATCCACACAAAGTAGCTACCATTCCTGGTCAAAGGAATAGCTGCTAATTTTTGCTTTGTAATATAGCAAAAGGTTATAACTTCCCCAATAAGATCACTGGTGCAGTCAGTTTGTCAGAATAATCAAGAGAAATCTACATTAAACAGTATGTTCCATCTAATTCTCAAGCTCTATATGGTAGGTTAAACTGTCCCTGTAGTCTGTACATATTGATTCAAAGTGGGATCCTGAGACCTTTTTAGAAATCTTGTAATTAAAGCTGCTAGCTACTGCAAATATATTAATGTCGTATAATCATTAGCTATTGTCCACTTTGAATTTCTATTCCTGGTAGTGGAAGAAAACTCTTAAATTCTCTGTATTAATATAGGATATAGCATTTTATAAGCTGCAACAGAATAGATAGAACTTATCTTGTTATGTATGAAACTTTTCTTTTTTGCATAAGAAGGCAGAAAGTGTTAAGTGGAAGATGATTTACCTAATGCTGTTTGCAATTTCCCTATATTTCATATAGATTAGCTGACTATTGGATAATATGATGCTCACCAACTATCATACTAAATTACTGTAGCTAAAGCTTTTGCCCTTTAATCCTTAATGGCTGACAAGACAAAGTTATTATAGTATTGTATTTTTAAATTTATTTCTTACCCAGATGAATTCCTTTGGCAGTACAACACCCAGTCAATCCTACAACCTTTTATTACATGGCCACATACTATTTTCAGTAAAAAAAACAGTCGTACAAGTTGTTCTGTAACCCACAGGCATGATCCTGCAGTCAGAACATGGATCCATAGGCAGCCCCCATTGACTTGGATTGTGTCTTCAGATACAAGTGTAGCATCTTCAATATTTTTTCATTATTCTGCACTTGCACTAATTTCACTGTCGAAGTACTGCGGAATGGCATTGAACTTAACTTTCCTATGACAAGTGCAAACATAGGTGGCATATGTATGTCAACCAGTTTCCATTATGACTGTTACATTTCATCTGTACCCTGATGGCCAAGTACCATTTATTGAATGGATTTCATGTGAGCCACTTTAATGAATTCTGTTTGTTCAGCACAAAAAGTAGTACAAACTACTACAAAATATTATCCTGGTGCATATAAAGTGGTATATTATATTGTATGTGAGAAACACTATGCAATTGTATATTTAAAACTATGTAAAATATCTATATGCTGTTGGGGGCAGAGTTCAGGTTGCCCAGATAACCTTGGCTTTTGTATTTCCTGACTTAGCTATACAGAGCCTTAATATTTTCTTTATTTATTTTTTTCTGTGGAATTATATAAATCCATATTTAGCCAAAGAATGTCAGTAGTAGTTTTGAGTGTTAAAAAGGTATCAACACACTTGATTCCATTTTAAAAGGTGAAAAGTCTGTAATCTTTGTGAGGAGAAATGTGCAATAATTGTTCTTAAACACTTAGCATTAGATTGTGCCGTAGCCTTGAACCCTGTGTACTGGGCAGCATGTAAGTGGCCACTCCTGGAGCAGCACAGAGAAGGAATCATGCCTCCTTGAGGTGCAATCCTCTCCCTACTCCTCCCTTGCTCTGGAGATGGGGAAGGAAGTAGCTTGCTGCTGGCATTTTTTCCCTTCCTTTCCTCCTTACTCTGTGTTGGAGAGGAAGAAGAGAACATCAGGTATGTCTGACATTTCTTTAGGCCTCTATGAGTGAATAGTCCAAGTCAAAATCTAACCCTAGACCTTCACAACTAATGTTGTAGTTAGATATCTATCAGAGAAGCTGCTTTTAGTTCATAAGATCATAGAGATGAAACAGAACATAATTTTAAATAGTTCCAAGTTATACTGTAGTGATAAAATGCCTTAGAATGCTAAACAGTGCTGACAAACTAATATTCTGGCTTAGTCAAAGCCATTTAATTCCCCATAAGCTTGATTTTCTTACCTTCCAATCAGAGAAGAAGCAGATTTAGTGTTCTAGTAGGCATGCACATTTTTGCTTGAGATAATGATCAGTCCTGCATTCCTCTGCTATAGAGGATTTTGTAAGCACAACAATCAATTTGGCATCTTCTGCATGTTAATTGATGGACGTCTGGAAAAGTATTTTTTTCCAAATAACACAGATTGTAGTATTATAATAGCAAAACTGATATTGGGGCCTCAATTGTGCTAGGTTGTGTACATTTACATAGCAAGAAACAGACCCTGCCCCCAAATCATTGTCAGTCTAGAGGCCAGATTACAATACTGTTATTCACACTGAATAATATCTTCCTGCCCATGAGCAACTCACAGAGTACTGTTCTAACGACTGTGAGTAATGGTATCACAACTTGGCCTTGAGTAATCTTTTTAACCTTGTTGTAATGACTGCAATTAGTGTCATTGTTAATCCGCTGCCTCTTATGCCACCTGACTTTCTTGTTAGTGTGTAGTAATCGTCTTCATATTAAGCAATTTTGGTGAAAATTCCCCACAAACATTTTCTAAATTCCATTTTACATTCTACCATTTGTATGCACTTCAATTGTGTATGATGCAAACTCTTTGCAGTCTTTGATTCTCTTCCCTGAGGGTCTCAGTTTTAGTCATTGTACTGAGGTCTAAAAACAAGTCCATCTTGTTTAGCTGAGATGTTTCTATATAGTTATCCAGTGAATTAGGGCGACTTCATTTTCATTTTGTGGTGCAGTAAATTCAGAGAGTCACTGGGGCCCTGTTAAAGTAAAGATTCCCATTGTCTCAGGACCTATATAAGCTTCTGAGACAGTATGATGGCATACTAACTTTCATCAAAGTTGAGGTAGTCTCTTGTGCTGAGTACTAGGACACTCACTGGAAAAACTGTGGGCAGCTTTGCAAAAACTGTGTCCTGAGAATGTAACTAATCCTTAGTAGTTTTTGCTCAGACCATTACTTTTAATTAAACAGTTCTAATAGTCTGCTTCCAATGCCTTGAGGATGGTATTTTATTGGATGGCTTTTTCCATGAGCTACTGAAAGTAGCATCCTCCTCTGCTGAATCTAGGTCCTGCACCCTTGCCAGCCCTGTACACTGATGGGACACTGACATAGAACAGCAACTGTGTTTCCACCACCCACTGCCAAAGTGGGTTGTTAAGTGACCCAGACAAAACTCCGACTTCCGTCTTCAAACTTAAGACCACATCAAAGCTACACAAATAGCTGCCTAAGAGATGTTCAAGTGTAAAATCTTCATCTATTCAAACTCCGTAATACACTGGTCTAGTGCATGGAATTATGGCCCTCTAGTGATTGGTTTCAACAGTGGTTGCAGCCTACCACTCCACTCTAAAAGTGTTTTTGACTCTAAAGATTCCAGGGAAAGTTGTTTCTAATGGCCCACAATGAAGTGCAATTACAGTTACAGTAACCTATTTTTCCAGAAAGGATGCATTAGATAAAGCTTGTTTGGCTCAGAAAAGATAAGATTTTAAACATGATACAATTCCCTGACCCTACTTATCTACTACCTTGCTCAGAGATTCAGAGCAGCAATGTCTCTAAGACCTCCTTTTGATACAAACAGTAACATTAATTCAGTCCAGGAACAGAAACAATACCATGTGACTTATGTGACCAATCACAACTAACAAAGCTTAGAATAACCAAAGTCTAATATTCACAGTCAATTATAGGTCATCAGTCCACAGATTAAAAATAGCTTCACAAAAAATTAAATGAATGCAATCAAACAAATACTGCAGGTTCATAAAATCTCTGACTAGTTCTAGTGAGTGTATTTTCCTATAACAATGGAGAAAACTATTCAAATATATTGATTTCTAGCAAAGAATTGTATGGAAGTCATAACTAATGCAAAGTCAGAATAGAATGTGGAGAATATGGAGTAAATTTGGTAATCTGTTGTACTCTGATCTGATGATCCTATGTTGGTTTATTGGGTTACGTGTTTCGTATACCTTAGGTTTAAAAGCAGTGATATGGTTCTATGCATGCATTTATAATTTGTCCCATAACTAAAGTCATAGGGATCACCAGATCACCAAATCTGGTCTCTCGTATATTTATAGGTTCATAAATTTCATAGATTCTAAGGCCAGAAGGGACCATTGTGAACAGCCAGTCTGACTGCCTGTGTAACACAGGTCAGAACTTTCCTAAAATAATTCCTAGGCCATATCTTTTAGGCGGGAAAAAAACATCCAACCTTGATTAAAAAAATTGGTAATGATGGAGAGTCCACCACGACCCTTGGTAAATTGTTGTAAATTAATTACTCTCAAACTGGAAATAAATATATCTTTTTAATGATGAATATGTCTAGCTTCAACTTCCAGCCTATGGATCATATTATTCCTTTCTCTGCTAGATTGAGAGCCCATTATTAGATATTTGTTCCCCGGGTAGATACTTATACACAATAATCAGACACCACTTAACCTCCTTTGTTAAGCTAAATACATTGAGCTCTTTGAGTCTGTCAATATCAGGCATGTTTTCTAATTTTAAATCCTTCTTGTGGCTCTTCTCTTAACCCGCTCCAATTTATCACATCCCTCTTCACCTGTGAGCACCATAACTGGACACAGTATCTGGCAACAATTATACCAGTGCCAAATACTGAGGTAAAAGAACATTTCTAACTCCTACTCGGGATTCTCCCAGATTGCATTAGCATTTTTGGTGAAAGCATTACACTGGGAGCTCACGTTCATCTGGCAGTTCACCGTGACTTACAAATTGTTTTCAGAATCACCGCTTCTCAGGCTAGAGTCCTCCATCCTGTAAGTATAGCCTACATTCTTTGCTCCTAGAAGTATGCATTTGTATTTAGACATATTAAAGCAGTGCTTCTCAAAGCCAGTCCGCCGCTTGTTCAGGGAAAGCCCCTGGTGGTCCGGGCTGGTTTGTTTACCTGCCGCGTCCGCAGGTTCGGCCAATCGCAGCTCCCACTGGCCGCGGTTCGCCGCTCCAGGCCAATGGGTGTTGCGGGAAGCGGCGCGGGCCAAAGTATGTGCTGGCCGCCCTTCCCACAGCCCCCATTGGCCTGGAGCGGCAAATCGCTGCCAGTGGGAGACGTGATTGGCCGAACCTGCAGAAGCGGCAGGTAAACAAACCGGCCCAGACTGCCAGGGGCTTTCCCTGAACAAGCGGCGGCCCGACTTTGAGGAGCACTGTATTAAAACACATATTGTTTGCTTGTGTCTAGTTTGCTTGTGTCTAGTTTATCAAGCGATCCACATCACTCTGTATCGTTGGCCTGTCCTCTTCATTATTTACCACTCCCCCAATTTGTCGGTCATCTGCAAACTTCATCAGTGATGATTATATGTTTTCTTCCAGGTCATTGATAAAAATGTTAACTAGCCAAGAACCAATCTCTATGGGACCCCACTGGAATCATACCCGCTCAATGATGATTCCATGTTTATAGTTACATATTGAGACCTATAACTTAGCCAGTTTTCAATCCATTTAAAATGTGCCATGTTAATTGTATATTCTAGTTTTTTAATCCAAATACCATGCCCTATCAAGTCAAATGCCTTAAAAAAAAACTAAGTATATTATGTCAACATTATTACCTTTATCAACCAAACTTGTAATCTCAAAAACAACAAAAAAAAATCAAGTTACTTTGACAGGATCTATTTTCCATAAACCCATGTTGATTTGCATTAAGTACATTACCCTCCTTTAATTCTTTATTAATAGAGTCCTGTATCATCTGCTCCATTATCTTGTCTGGGATTGATGTCAGGCTGATAGGCCTATAATTACCCGCTTCATCCCATTTACCCTTTTTTTAAAAATTGGCACAATTTCCTTTCTTCCAGTCTTCTTGAACTTCCCCAGTGCTCCAAGGCTTATTGAAAATCAACATTAACAGTGAAGAGAGCTGCATGAGGAGCTCATTCAAAACTCTAGGATGCAAGTGTCATAACTATAAAGGGAAGGGTAACAGCTCTCTGTGTACAGAGACTCCAAATCCTTTTACCTGTAAAGGGTTAAGAAGCTCGGGTAACCTGGCTGACACCTGACCCAAGGACCAATAAGGAGACAAGATACTTTCAAATCTTGGGGGGGGAAAGGTTTGTGTGTGTGCTCTTTGTTTTAAGGGGTGGTTCGCTCTTGGGACTGAGAGGGACCAGACATCAATCCAGGTTCTCCCCATCTTTCTAAACAAGTCTCTCCTATTTCAAACTAGTAAGTAAAAGACAGGCAAGGCGTCTTAGATTTACTTTGTTTTCTCAACTTGTAAATGTACCTTTTTACCAGAGTGTGTATCTTTGTTTGCTGTACTTTGAACCTAAGACAGAGGGGGGTCCTCTGAGCTCTTTAAGTTTAATTACCCTGTAAAGTATTTTCCATACTGATTTTACAGAGATGATTTTTACCTTTTTCTTTAATTAAAAGCCTTCTTTTTTAAGAACCAGATTGATTTCTCCTTGTTTTAAGATCCAAGGGGGTTTGGATCTGTATTCACCAG
>NW_020664399.1:4800834-4820907 GCF_002925995.2 Terrapene triunguis | reverse complement strand
ATGGTTAACTTCTCCTTGTTTTAAGATCCAAGGGGGTTTGGATCTGTGTTCACCAGGGAATTGGTGAAAGGTTTCTCAAGGCTTCCCAGGGAGGGAATTCTTGTGATGGTGGCAGCGGACCAAAGCTAAGCTGGTAGATAAGCTTAGAAGTTTTTATGCAGGCCCCTACATTTGAACCCTAAAGTTCAAAGTGGGGATCCAGCCTTGACAGCAAGTTATTCAGTCCTGCTGATTTAAAAATGTTTAAATTTAGTAGTTTTTGTTTAACATCCTCCAGAGATACCCACTATATATATATATGAACTCTCTCTATATATTGCTGGCCTGGACTTCATTCTGCTTACATGTTATAAATGTGAGCAAATCTTGACCATTTGTACCTCAGCTACCATTAATTTTTAGTTTTCAGGTCATCTATATGTTAATACAAGGTCTAATAGAGAACTCCCACATCTTGGTTGCAAAACGTTTGGAGTCAGAAAACTGACATCTATAATGTTTAGAAACTCCAAGGACTTTATTTAGTACTGGCAGCATGAGACCTCCAGCATATGTCACTAAAATTGAAGTCCGCCATGATCACACAGCATTTTTTCCTACATGCTGTAGATAAGTACCTAAGAAGGTGATCATCCTTTTTCCTAGTGTGATTTGGTGACCTGTAGCAGACACCAACTAACACCCCATCTTGTGCTTTATCTGTTAGGACATTGATCCACTGCCCCTCCATTTTTGTCCACTCAATCCTTCCAAAATAGGTTATAAAGAGGGCCCTACCAATTTCACAGCCATGAAAAACATGTTGTTGACCATGAAATAAGCCCTTCCCCATGAAATCTGATCTTCCTATTGCTGTTGGTAGCGCCCTAGCCGGGGTCTTCTACCTGCAAGTCCTGGCCAGGCAGGGGAGGGACAGGACTTGTCCATCCCCTGCACGGCCACTTTCGGGGGGGAGATTAGACTTACTTCTGAGTGCCTCCCCCTGATGCAGGAAGCTCTGGGCCTGGGAAGCAGCCCCAGAGGTTCTTGCAACAGGAGGAGGCTTGTGGAGGTGGGTCCAATCTCCCCGTGCTGCTGGGAGCGCCCCAGCCGGAGGCTTCTAGCTGCAAGTCCCCGCAGGGCTGGGGAGGGACAGGACTTGTCTTTCCCCTGCATGGCTGTTTGGGTGGAAGGAGGAGGGGAGATCAGACCCACCTCTGGGGTACCCTTAGGGTTGGGACCCCCACAGTTACATCGGAAAACATGAAATTCACCAATTTAAAAACCCTCTGGTCATGAAACTGATCAAAATGGACCACGAATTTGGTAGGGCCCTAGTTATAACAACTTATTTTAACATTCCAATTGTGTGAATTGTCCCACTGTGTTTCAGTGATACCAACTAAATCAAATTTAAGTTAATAAATGAACAATTCCTATTCCTTTTGTTTGTTGCCCAGGCTCCTAGCATTGGTTTATAGGCAATTCAAAAATGTTTTCTCCATGTCCCATCACAGGCCACTTAACACAACCCAGCCACCTACACATGAAGCTCAACAGAGGCCTCAATTTCTTATTAGAAAGAGTTTTTCTATCTACAGTATGAATTGAATATGATTAATTTAAGGAATTCAGACAAACAGTAATATAATTTATTAAGCATTAGTAACATTGTAGGAACTGGAGAACAATTAAATGACTTAAAATTTTCCATACACTGAAACCTTAGTCAGTAAGTTTAATTTAATATATATGGGGGCAAGGAACTCTTTATTACTCTAAGAAGTTGCCTACAGCTTTTTAAAATTACTTTTTTCCTGGCCCAAGCAAACCCTTGGATAATCTTAGAGGGTTTTCCCATAGGTCTGCCTAAATCCCAACAATGACCAAGACTAATCTTAGGTTTACCGAACTCTATTAAATTACAAATACCGAAATAACAGGCACATGAATGACAACATACACTATTGTGTCTCATTTGAGAATTCCCAAACTTTAGCAGAAGAAAGCAGATCGGAGACTCCCTTGAACTGATTACACATCTGTCCTGTTTGCAGAGAGGAAGGATTATTTATTATTTTACATGCCTGGCACCTCTATATATATTATATGCACACACTGTGGGTGAGATTCTATTCTGCATCTCACAGCTCAGGGAAGAGTGAATTACAGTGGCTTTAATCCACTTTTGCACTCTCCTGATTCTGGGCAGCCTCCAGTTAAATCTAGGTTCTCAAGGGGACTGTCCGTTACAGCAGCTTCCCAGCAGCACTACCTAGGATCTCCTAAGCACTACACACTATAGCCCTGGACTCATCACCCATTTTGATCCTAGCTATACCCCTTACACCATGGTTTACTAGGAGTTCCTTGGAGGACAGTCTGTGGCTGTCTTCCTCAGTGTCTCTGCTGGGGGAATTCTCCTCTAGCCAGATCTAGTGCTTTTAGAGCCCCTTTATGCCAATTTACCTAATTTATTTAATATACTACATAGCTAAAATTGGGTCCTGAAGTTAAACAACTAAATAAATGGTCTGATTTTCAAAAGTGTGGAGCAGCCAGTGACTGCCATTCAAATCAATTTGAGCTCCTGGGCACTCAATACTTTTAAACAATCAGGCCCTCTTAAGGTGTGTCAGATAGGACACACAGAATAATCACTTTTGAAATTCTTGGTCCAGGTGTCTAAATATGACTGCATGAGCCTAACTTTGCATATATATTTTTGAAAATCTTAACCATATATGACTAAAACATTAGGAGAAGCTTCAATAAGAACAGGAAGAAAGGAAAAACAATCAAAATGGAAAGTGAAAAAAACAGAGAGAAAAAAAAACAGAGGGGAGCTCCATTCACAGTGCTGACAGCATTTTACATCTGCTCTCTCTCTCCTTTGCATGCCTCTGGTATGTTTCAAGTGCTAGGGCTCTGAGGTTGGTGATATAGAGCTGGTTATACTGATTCTGAAACACCCAAGGATTCGCCTATACCAAGGAATCCCTGATAGTAAGTTAAAACAGCATTAAGGCTACTTTCTATCACCAGAGCAGTGTAGAGTCGCCTTAATGGATGCCAGGAGCAGATCCAGACTTTCTAATGGAAGATCTGTAATAACATTGAATGAGCTATATTTGGGAATTTCTTGCAAAACCAGCATCATATGCCAGAAACTCTACTATTCATTTACACATCAGCATTAATGTAAATGAGTTTCAAGGTGTCAGCCTTAGTGAAGGGCATCTGGTATTTATTGCAGCCTAGAAGGGGAAATGAATCCTGAGGTTTAATAGATGTCTGGTCTGAAAACTTCTTAACAATGCAAATTTATTTTGTGCAGCATCTCAAAACTCCATCCCAAAATTACATACAGAATTAAAACACCTAAATTATAAAGTTAATCAACAACATTTCTTTCCGTCTACTGGCTTGAATGGCACCAATGAGGGGAAGACATACATTGCAAATGAGAGCTCATTAAAGAAGTAGGATCAGATTCAGAGTCCATCATAGTCAAGACTCCTATGGATTTTTGTGGGGTTTGAAGCAGGTCTTTAGTAAGGGAGAGACACACACATGATGTCACATGATGGGAGCTGTGGAGGTAAAGGCTGTCACATCAACAGAGTAGAGATAGTGGAAAAAGTCAACAAAAAATAAATAAATAAGAGAGAGAGGTCAGTGCCCAGTGAGAAGAGGGCGAATGCAGAGGAGCAAAGAAAAGTGAGGTTCACGAGAAGAACAGGACAATGTTCATGAAGGTTTTAAAAGCAAGAATGGCCATTCAAAATTGGATTCTGAAATGAACAGAATATTTTATTTCTGGACAGTTAATTGAAGATGGGGTAATGTAGCTGTGTTTCTTGCCAAGTCTTCTAAGGGGAAGTATTCAAACGTCATTGTCAGCACTTGCACTGGTGATCTTAGTTGCCCTATGCCAACTGAAAATTGTCCAATCTCTACAGTCCCACAGCCACTATTTTTTTTTTCTGCCTTAGTCATCACCTGGCCTGCCTGCATAGCAGAAAAGCCCCTTGTAGACTGTAGTAGGGGACTTTTGAAATCTGACCATATTTGTGGAAATGTAGAAGTGCATGGCCATGCCTCCCTGTCAATCTCAGAGGGACACCACACCCCTGTGTTCTTGGGTCCCTCTAGGCAAAGATGGGGGACAGGGGGCTAGCAGCCTCTAAGGCCCTGGTCCTCTAAGCAGGGCCAAGTGGCAGATAGTCCAGGGCCCTGACCACAGGCAGGGCAGAGCAACAAGCAGTCTATGTTCTCAGGCTCCCAGGCAGGGTTGAGCAACAAAGGGGCTCTGGCCCTTAGGCAGGGCAGAGCAAGAAACAATCTAGGGGCTCAGGCCCTCAGGTAGGGTATGCACAAAGCACTGGAGGGAATCAGGCCCTCAGGCAGGGCGGAGCACCAAACAGTCTAGGGGCTCAGGCCCTCAGGCAGGGCAGATCACCAAACAGTCTGATGTCCTAGCTCTGGCAGATGACCAACAAACGCAGGCCTCCTGGCCTAAGGTGGGGAAGCTGCCACCCCAGGGGTGAGATTGGCAGCAGGAGGTAGGGGGACCTGTACCCACCTTACTCCACCAGGTCCCAGCCCAGGGTACTAACAGTTTTCTTCCACTTTCATTGGGAACCAGCCCAAAATATGCTGAACTGGGATACTTCCTACGACCCCTTCCTTGGTACCTCAGTTCTGTTGGTGTCCTCCATCTCCCCGGGGTAGATAGCCAGTGGCAGTCTCAGCAGCACCTTCAGCACCCTGTTCAGCCAGTGGCTCTGGCAAGTCCTCAGCACTGCAGGGATCCTCTTTGGGTCCACTCCAGGCATGTATTACACTCCCAAGGTTACAGCTTTTCTCTGACCTTCGCTTGGTAAACGCTGCCACCACCCAAATGCAAAAAAAAAAACACCCTTGAACCCAGGAAGGAGCACTTGAGAATCCTCCCTGTGGGGTGCCCTCAACCCCTTTCAACCCCCTCTGGGGAAAGAAAACAAAGGAAATCAGCTGTTGCCACCAGTTAATTAAACAACATATGCACAAACCGCTTAGGACACCAAAAATCCAATCCTGTTCTTAAAAATGGTAAATTTTATTAAAAACAAAAAGGAAGAAAATACATCTGGAATTTAGGCTTTTGCTAGATTTTAAAAGAGCAAATCAAAAAATCAAGCACCCAAAATAGCTTTCTTGGGGGTTCAGCTTAAAGGTTACAAGCAAAGAAAAGCATCTGGGGTTAGCACAGAGGAGTCCACAAGCCAATAAGAAATAACCCTAATCACATCTTTCTAGACATTCCCTAATTTACTTACATATGTAAGGCTTCAGATGAGCAGGTATGAATTGATAACCTATAATCATACCTGGCTTAAAGCTGCTTACAGCATTGCTGCTCTGTGTCCCTGCAGCCCAGAGAGAACAACAGACAAAGGGAAAGTTTCTTTCCCCATTTTAAAAAGTTCTACCTTCCCATTGGCTCTTTTGGTCTGGTGCCCACTTCCTTTTCTTTTCCTGGGGGACTTACCCTTTACAGGTAAAGCAAGCAGAGAACAGCTACCAAGAGGGATTTTACAGCTAACTGGCTGGTTGGGTGTCCATAAAACGGAGCTCCCTTCCTCCCCTTCATTATCACAACACCAAACACAAAATCTTTAGTGAACTAAACTGTCATTGCTGAGTTTCTACAAGGAAATCATGCAATGCTTTTCATTTCACTTAGTTTTCAAGAGGAACATTTAATCTGCCTGGTTTGTTCTAAAGGCACATGAACTTCAAAAGGACATTGCAGAGAACCTAGTCTGAGTTTTGAGCTTGTAATTGAACAAAGAGACAAATGACTTTCCTGGGGTTTTATGTGCTGTTGTGATGGTGTCACACAGCTTGAATGTGTCTACTTAACTGCAACCCCTGCTTGGACAACTGCAGAAAAGGCTTTGTTTGGTCAAGGCAGCTTATTATTGGGATGGTCATAGGGACACATAGAAGCATATGTAACTCTTCTGCTAAGTGCCAATGCCAGCACCAAGGGCAGGATTCAATGTGCTTAGGGTCCTTCCTGAATAATGAATAAATCTATGTCTTGAGGCCCCCATCCCACTGAGAGCTGTGCTTTTATTTCTTACTTTGGGAAATAAAAATAATACTTTCCTGGTCCCCTTTGCAGATATTTCCCCCCTCCTGTTGCAAGCACTGAAGAGTCCTTTGGGAACATGGGACACAGGAATCTTTTTTATTTGGGGAGGGAGAAGGAGAACATAGTCAAAAGAAACATGACACTTCCCCTCACCCTGGGAATATATATGTATATATTCATATGAGAAACTGAGCAACCCAAATTAAGACATTAGGAGTTGGTCAACCCCTCAGTCTAAATGTCCAGGCTATAGAGATCCAGAATCCAGTCTCAGCACAACCCCACTCATCAAAAACCCTACTTGTGGGTCAAGTCCATCCTAGAGTTAGCCTAGTGACATCAGGGGATGGCACTCATCTGGTGGTCTGCTCTAGTCCTTGTAGAACTGCTCTACCAGGTCCCAGTCACATGAACAATTACCTAGTCCAGTTCAGTGATTTCAGATTTGCTTCCACCAGCTACGAGGGCCAGCACCCTCTGAAGGCAGCTGAATATTCCTGCTGTCATTCTGGTCAGGCTTCACTGCCAACTACTCTTTACTCTGACATTCCAATCAGGCCCTTCCTTGGAGCCCCGCACACTTGGCACAGAATCTCCCAGTGGGGAACCCAGAACAAAATAAGACCCTTGGCTTAAACTCTGCCAGTAGGCTAGTACTCATCTCTAATATAAAGCTGTATTGCCATCACTTCTTGCTGATCATAACTTCATTACCCAACCCAAGTCCATTTCTTGTACACTCAAGGTGATCACTCACCCCGGTCATATCCTGCCTAGATTCTATATCCTTTCACAAGTGCACTAATGATAGTAACCTACTATCACATTAACATGTAAAAACATAAACAAATTCCACTAAAACTAAGCAACTCAGTAGGTAGAATTATGGATAAACAACTTTGTATGCAATGTTGCTGTAGCAGTGTCAGTCCCAAGATATTAGAGAGACAAGGTGGGTGAGGTAACATCTTTTATTGGACCTACTTCTATTGGTGAGAGAGACAAGCTTTTGAGCTTACAAAGGGCTCTTCTTCAGGAAGAAGAAGTAGGTCCAATAAAAGATATTACCTCACCCACCTTGTCTCCAGGTAAACATTGTAATTTATGTAAACGAAGTTGGCCAGAGCTGGCTTTTCCCTTTCCCCCCAATAGAGGGAGCAGAGAGCTCAATCCCTGTAACTCTTCTAGACATTGAGTTTATACATAGGATTTGCCATACCAGAACCAACTAGTGCTCCATCTAATTTAATGTTTCTTTCTAGCAGTGGTCAACTCTGAGTAGTTCAGAGGAATTCTAAAACTTCTCTAATACCCCAATTTGTAACCTGGAGGAAATAATAAAAGAGGGAAAAAATGTAAAGAACTGGATGAAAACACTGGAGTCTTTGCCCATTTTTCAGGATCAGGTGGGGGAGAGTTCAATCCTTGAGGTGCTCTAAACCATATTCTTGTGAAGGCACTGTTCAGTGTGATACAGACTGTCTACTCGCAGTAGGAACTTGCTAATTTATTCAACTGCATAACCATGTGTACATGGTGGGGGACTTCCATGTACAAACCAGGAAATAAGAGAGGCGTGGAACATGGCTCCATCCTATAATACACTGGATAATGCAATTAATCCCATGCCAAACATTTTACTACACATATCTAGAGCTGACAGAATTCTTTTTTTTAAATAATTTTTTAATAGTTTTTGTAAATTTTATGGTTAATATCTATGTTTACTGTTAACCATTTTTCCAGATTTTTGTCCATTTTAATTTTTCACCATTTCACAATGGGGCTGCAGGGGTCTCCCTAAAAATTTGTGGAGCTGGGAAACAATATTCTTGCAGGCACCAGGTGTGAGGGCTATTGCGCTCACTGACTGCTACTGATGGGTTTTTTTGTTTGTTTGTTTATTTCTATGTATCAGGTGAAATCAACATTTACTAGTAACTAATGATTTAAATTGAATCCTGCCAAGCCTACGCATATCCCAGATGTAATGGCCCAAAAGAGGCCATCAAACAATAGGGCTGCCCCGAAATGCCCCTTACGCCAGCTGGGAGAGGGGTGTGGTGAGACAGTCTAAGCCACGTATACCGCTCCTCTGTGCTACCAGAACATCAAAAAAGGTACATAGTGAAGCTCAAGGATTAAGTCCCAAGTTATCATTTTAGTAATTCAACTTCGAATCTCTGCCTTGTGACAGGGCATTGAAAGCTTACTTAGAATGATCAGTTATAGAAACTCTGCTTAAAATTCCTAAAGCTCTCCTGTTGGAAAATATACAATCAAAGATGCATTAATGAAGCAATCCTCAATTTTGTTAAAAACTTCTATGGTGTGAAGGATTATTTTCTATTCAAACAGGCAAAACTTCAGAGTGCAGTGTCTCCCAGCTGTGACAATAAAGAATAGTTAATCAGAACTTAATAGGTTGTCATTAGCAAAGAGATAGAGAAAGACAGTGTAAATATTTGTTCAGCAAATCACTGCACTTGACATAATGAGATGTTCAAAACATTGCAAGAGAGATAATTGTGCAAAAGCTGTTATTTGTTTAATGTTTTTATCTCTGCACATACTCTATGCAATGTTGAGTCTAGTCCATTTTTTTTGCCTTAAGAAAATTACTACTCCATTATTTGCTGGTCATTGTTACCGGAATGTTGCAAAGATGTTTGGAGACAGAGTGCTCAGAATCTCCAATTTACTGGAGTATGCAGCAAGATGTCATAGTTCTAAATTCTGTAATATTTTGTGTTTCACATAAATGGTTGTACTGATAACAGTAAAATATTTACAGATAGCCAAGATTATATATTATGCAATGCAAAGAATCATTAGCAACTACAAAATTGGACTGGCTATTTGTTATGCAAATCAGAACGTGAACATGATACGTGATGAAAAAGAGATATTTATTTTTGCAACAAGTTGTTTACTGCATATGTGAGACTGCCAGTGGCTGTTTCTGTCTTTAGAGCTGATGGTGAATTTCCTTTGAAGGAAGCATTCTTACAGTAAAGCCCATCCAGGCTGCCCCGAAGTCACAGACCCTGGAAACCCTGGTGACTCCAACTCCAACACAGTCCCTATGGCAGATCTTCCCCAAAGCCTTGACCTATGGAAGCCCTGGCATCTCTGACTCCAAGGCAGTGAACATGGTGGGTTGCTAAGGAGTCCAGAGGTCAAGTTGGCAGGAAACCAGGTAGGTTTCCATCAGAGAATCTGGGTTCTGCCATAACTCAGCTGAAATTGAGCCAAAAAAAAAAAAAGTTTCAGCAGAATTTTTCTGCCCTGCTCTACTTCTCAGTCTTGACCTGGATACGTGTTGTCTGGCTGAGTATTCAACCTATTGTCATTAAGAAAGGGGACAGACTCTACATTTGTGGTCAAAATGGTGAAGCCAATGACACATACAGTGACACAGGGCCATTACATTGCATCAATATAACCACAATGGAAATACACCTGTGTAAATTAGTATAAGTATGTTGAATTTCTTCCATAAGCCTTTTATAAGATGGAAAAATGGATATTTTGTTAAATAATTTTTTTACAGAAGTGTTTGCTTTTTATGGAGAATTTTGACTTTTTTCAAAAGACTCAACACTCATAAACCTAAATATTTCAATTCAGACATGCTACTATGGTGCCCCTGGGAGCTGTAGTTTGGGTGCCTCATTCCCTCATTCTCCTTTCTGGGGTGGGCTTCCTAGCCTAACATTATCTTCCATAACGCACCATAGGCAGGGACTCCCATCACTAAGTGGGGAAACCACGGTGCACCATGGGAGATGCAGTCCAACTGGGAAGCCCAGTACATAGTAGCATGTCTGAATTGAAATTATTGGACTGTGACCAAAGATTTTTCCCAGCCTGCTGGGTCCTAGACCCCGAGCCCAGATGTCTACAGAGTAATGAAACAGCACGGCAGCCCGAGCTCCATGAGCCCCAAGTCAGCTGGCACAGGCCAGCTGGATTTTTTTTTTCTGTGTAGAGATACCCTCAGAGTCACCAGATCAAACACAGGTTAGAGGTAGGAAATATATATTTGGGGATGAGCTTGGCATGGAAGAAGTAATAGGATGAAGGGTTCTGTTTGTTAACAAAAGAAGAGGCAGATGACCAAAATCAGAACAACATGAACCCAAAAATATCTTCTGCCTAGAACTCTTCTTATATTCCTTCAAATTGCAACTGTTACTTAATTCCAGAAATTGTCAGAAAATTTACATGGACTTTGACAATGTCTTAAAACCAACAAAGACCAAACAAACAATAAGAGGTAATGTGTGTTCAAAAGAGGAACCAAAATATTTTTGTACACTTTAAATGAACACAATCTGTTAAACTTTACTGGCTTGATTCTCCTTTCACTTACACTAGTGTAAATCAGGAGTCACTGTACTGAAGGCAGTATTACACCCCTGTAAAATCAGGTTAAGCATGAGGACAACAAGGCTGTAAAAGTCAAAGTCATGTCGTAAACAAATCTGTTGTCTATATCCTTCTCTTACTAACAGTTATTGACTCACCATGACCTTTATCTAACAACTCAACATTAGAGTCAGTTCTTTATGGCCCATTTTTGGAAATCCTTCCCACAGGAAGGATTGTGAATCAACAGAGCTTAGATATTGCTACAGATGAAAGATTTAAAGCTTTGCCACAGGGCAAGGTGAATGGTTTTGAACAAGTCTGGCAACTTTTTATAGAATGAAGAGGAAAATGGGATGGGGTATATTATTTTATATTGATTTTTCTTTTTAAGACAAACACTAATATAGTGCTCCTTCTGTTGCAAAGTGCTTGATATTTTTCTGTAAGCATAAAGTGATTGCATAATTTCTGCGAAAGCTAATGTTATACAGAGTACATAAATGGTGTGTGGGGGAGAAAGTTAGTTTTTATATAGTGTAAATATTCATAAGAACACCTGCATTTGCGGCAGTGTTTTGTGTATTAAGCTGCTCACCCAGTCTATTTTTGTTTTCACTCTTCCCAGAATAATTGGTTTATGAATGTGTGCATACATATTGTGCAAATCTGTACTCTCATGTAGGGCTGGCCCAAGGCAGGAGCCAGAGCCAGTGGTAGGCATAAGCAGACTAAGCAGCTCAATGGGGTCCCCTATTGATTTTTTATTATGTGTTGGGGGGGTAGGGTCCCCATTGGGCTTGCACCACCTCTGGCAGGAGCACCTGTCCCAGTCCCACATGATTTAGGGACCACTTGTTTTGGGACCACACAGTCACAAGTACACATTCCATTCTGTCTCTGTCATTATTCTTTTCTGTCTGCATCATCAGAGCCACCCCAAAGCTAGAATTTACACACACACACACACACACACACACACACACACTTTTTAGGTATAGTAACTGACATCATTTTGCATTCTTGAGCACTTTGTTGAATTTGGCCAAGGAAGGAATTCAGTTACAGATTGTAGACTCCTCTGAGGAGGAATCTGGATGAGCCTCATTGTTACTGCATTCATTTAAACATGCATGGAGCCCTGCAATTGCACAAAACCCCTTTGAAGCCAATGAGGTTCTGTGTGGTGCAAAGGGCTATTCATAGTGCTTATTGCAGGACTGGAGCCCACCCCAGATCTGCTGTCATATGGAGTGAAGCAATGACTAATAACATTCAGGCTCAAACTGGATGTAAAGCAAGCAGTTACTGTTAATTATATTTAAATCAGTGAGTACAAAATCATTGCTGATCCCATTTCATTTGGGAATGGCAGAGCTTTCAGGTTTAAATCTCTCACTTTAGGAGGACTTGCTTTCTGAGAAGTGCCCTCATGCTGGCCACTAAAAATGAATCTTAGCTTGATATAATAGGCACTGTCTTGTTTGATTTGAAAAAATAAAACCTGAAAATTCATGGGAGAGGTATAATGGAAAAGGATGATTCAATATTAATTATCCAGCCATATTGAATATAAAAAATGGAAATGGCACTGAAAAATCATGTTCTATCCCTTGATAGTCTTTAGGTTTAATAATGAATAATATTGTTTCTAAAAGGAAAATTGCAAAATAGATGAAACACAAGGGAAGGTATCCAGTTTAATTGGTTTATAATAGAAAATATTAAATAAATCCATATGTCAGTAGAACCATGTACAACTTTTCCTCCAATTAAATATGATGCTTAATTTTTACATTAAATTATATTAAACAGAATTCCATATAAAGAAAAATATGGAAAAATAGCTTTTATCTGCAATGTAAGCGGTTGTCTTTAAAAGTTCTAACATTTTTAACTACAGGAAAAATGTGCTTTAGAAAAGTCTATTTATGAGCATACTGCATTTAAATTCAATGTGCCAGATCTTCAGCTGGGGTAAATCAGCATTGCTCCATTGAAGTCACTGGAGCTGCACTGACTTGCCCCAGTTAAGGGTCTGGTCCTACATCTCTTGTTTACTCAATAGTGATTTAAATTAGGGACAGGAGAACATTAACTGGATTGTAGAAGCTTTGTCACCTCACATAAAATGGCGTCTGGTTTTGAAAAATATTAGATGGGGGAGATTCTCCTTCCCCACAGCTGAAATTATCGCAAGTGTTGCCCCAAAAGCTTAACAAGTAAAGGAACCCTAAAAGGGACCGATTTCCCCAGGCAATGAAGAAGACAGCCATAAGGCTGCTTTCCAATGACTCCATCACATGATCTGGCTCAGGGAGTGTGCTGAGGACATAGCCAGGGCTGGGAGGGTTATGCTGCTAGGGCTGGGCCTCAGCATTCAGGGCTGTGGAGATTTTGCGTAGCACTGCAGCCCATAGGCAGGCACCCAGGGCTCTCAATATTATGCTAAGGGTCATGGAGCAGCACAGGATTGAGAGGATGCAAAGGTGGTTTAACACCATCTTAGCCCCACTCACCTTGAGCTGCGAGTTCGCACCCCAAATTCTCAATCAGGGGGCTTCTAAAAATGCTGCAAAACCTCAGGTTCAGGTCAAAAGTAGTCTTACATGCCAGGCAATGATTTCCATTGATTTCACTGGGGTTTCAGTTGCACTGCAGACTACCAATATGAGTCTAAGTAGAAAATCAGTTTTGTTGGGAAATTACTCAGAATATCTTAAAAGTAAATTGATTACATTTTTTGTTTGTGACAACAACAGAAATATACAAAAACAATAACAGTAGCTTTTAAAATAGAAGCTTTTAAAATGCCAATATATATTGTTCATCTCCCTTGCAAGATACATATTCAATAAACTATTAGGTCTGAAATGGATTGACAGATAACTCGCTCAGTTCAACCTTGTTGGCTTTATTTTAATGTAGCCCCTGTTCCATTCATTCTTCCATCTCTGTCTCACTTTTTTAACATTTACACAGAAGGGTTCCCTAGGCCCCCATAAACTGCCTGGGTTCTCCTCTGAGCTCTCAACACTAGTTTAGCAGTAACAAAAGTGGAGGGGATATATGGTGTAAGAAAAGACACATCATGGAAATGTATAAACAAATATATAATAGTTTCCATGATACCTTACATACACCACTGAATTTGCATTCTATTTCTCATCTACCACTTGTTTCTTCATGTTTATAGCTTTTAAATCCTAAGTTCTGGGTTTTTGTCCATATTGTCTCATTTTGGTGAGACTCCTTCTTCCTTCCCTCATGCACCTTGTCTTGTTGACCCCTAAGGAGTAATTTTGCCTTTGCTTACAACTGTGCCAGTCCACTCAGATCCATAAGCCAACGTGTCAATGTATATTTTTCAAATCATCGTCCTTGGTAACTATTTGCACTGTTCTTTAGCTACAGACTTACTAAAGCACTCCCCCTCCCACTCCCCACCAAGCACAGTCAAGAAAATATAATGAAGTTATAAAAAGCAGAGTGTATGCTAAATAGTTAATTGGGAGATAGTGCACGGGGACTTAACATAACACCCAGTGGTCCCACTATGTACTATTATTATTTTCATTGTTGTCTTTAGCAATCAGAGACAAGACAGAATAAACAGAGAATAGACAAAGCATATAAACTGTTATACAACGGAGCCTTCTTACAGCAGCTTTTTTCACTCAAAAAATTCACTGTAAGCAGAGATTTATTCAAACTATCCATATGATGCAGTTGAAATCAATGTCTTTACATTGAAATTGCGATACAGTGTCTCCATTCTGACTCATTGTAACAATAAAAAGAAAATAATAATTTGATTTCTTTCCCCTCAGTGTCAAAAAATTGAAAGTTTGGAAAAAGCAGCTGACTTGAAATATTTATGTCCAGCGGAACTTCTTTAACCCCAAAATGTTAGGATTATTTAGCTCTCTAAATGTCAATGAATTAATGTAATAAATCTCAGGCTTCAGGACATAAAATGTTCAGGAGCTGCAGATTACATGCAGGAAGGCTGTTTCCTGCTGACACATTCCCATACACAGCATTATGCAATGATCTTGCTGCAGTAAATTTTGCTGTTTTAAATCTTCATCTGACAATGCAAGTGCCAGGTGTTTCAGAGGCATGATACTAGACTGAGTGGATCAATGGGTTAAGGGCCCAATCCTTCAAGGTAGTGATCAAGTCCCAATCTAAAAATTCAAATATGTATACAGTATATAAGTATTGTATAATTATAAGCAGGGCTGGTAGCTTCGCCTTGTAATAACATTGTCTGAGGTGTCCCCTTGTAAGATTCTGTTTTCAGTCGCTTTTATAATGTTGTCAAACTTTAACCTTCTGGGCTAAATTTTTCCATGGTGGGTGTCTGACTCTAGCTGATTTTTTTTTTTAAATTACAGCCCAAATAGTTCAGCTCTTCCTTAGAATGGGACTAGGAAAAAAGATTTTGTTTTCCCCATGTTAAAAGATGCTGGAAATCAGCTCTTTGAAAAGCTCAAACAACCCCCAGCTTTGGAGCAGGGATTTGAAATTGGGCAGGGAGTTGGCCTCTGTGTCAGGGATGTAGCTTTTCCCAATACCATGAAAAACTGCTTACATTTGGCCAAATTATAAATCACAGTTCACATGTGCAAAGCAGAGACTCCTTTGATTTTAGCAACTAAATTTCCCAAAGATTCCATCTACACTGAGCATACTCTGTGACTCTGTGTGTGTGTGCGTGTGCGTGTGCGTGTGCGTGTGTGTGTGTGAGAGAGAGAGAGACGATGGGGTAAGATCTGAGTTACTACAGAGAATTCTTGGGTGTCTGGCTGGTGATTCTTGCCCACATGCTCAGGGTTTAGCTGATCGCCATATTTGGGGTCATGAAGAAATATTCCTCCAGGGCAGATTGGCAGAGGCCATGGTTTTTTTTTGCCTTCCTCTCCAGCGTGCTGGAGGATTCTCTGCACCTTGAAGTCTTGAAACCATGATTTGAGGACTTCAATAGCTCAGACATAGGTTAGGGCAGTGGTGAGCTGGAGCCGGTTCGCACCGGTTCGTGGGAACCGGTTGTTAAATTTAGAAGCCTTTTAGAACCAGTTGTCCAACCGGTTCTAACAGGGCTTTTAAATTTAAAGTGGCGCCTTAGGCACCTACTCTGTGAGCTCCGGCAGCTCCCCGCCCCCGGCCCCAGCTCACCTCCACTCCGCCTCCTCCCCTGAACGCTACGCCCCGCTTCTCCCCCCCCGCGCCCCCCGCTTCCCACGAATCAGCTGGTCGTGTGGGAAGCCTGGGAGGGCTGAGAAGCAAGCGGCGACTTCGCGCTCAGGCCCAGGGAGGTGGAGATGGAGCGGAGGTGAGCTGGGACGGGGGGTGCATGAGGAGGGCCGCCCGTGACACAGCAGGTAAACCCCTGGTCCCCCCCCAGCTACGCTACCCCACCCTAGGAGCCAGAGGGACCTGCCAGATGCTTCGCGGGAGCCGCCCCAGGTAAGCACCGCCGGGACTCCCCACCTCGCCCCCTGGCAGGTGCCTCTGACTCTTAGGTGGGGGCAGGGCCGGCTTTAGGCCAATTCCACCAATTCCCCCGAATTGGGCCCCGCGCCCAAGAGGGCCCCGCGCCCAGTGGCAGGGGGAGAAGTGGCGGAGAATCCCTTCCCTGGCTAGAGGCTCCTTTTTAATTTTTACTCACCCGGCGGCGCTCCGGGTCTTCGGCAGCACTTCAGCGGCAGGTCCTTCAGTGCCGCCGAAGACCCAGAGCGAGTGAAGGACCCACCGCCAAAGACTAGGAGCGCCGCCCGGTGAGTATAAGCCCCACGTATTTTTTTTACGTGGTTTTTTTTTTAGTCATCCCTGCCGGGGCCCCGTCGAAACTGTTCGAATTGGGCCCCGCACTTTCTAAAGCCGGCCCTGGGTGGGGGACAGGGTGGGCATCCACTACGGTGGCCCATGAGACCTTCCTGCCCGGCCCCTGAGCTCCCGGCTGGGGAGGCTAGTCCCCGGCTGTTCCCCCTCCCCCGCAGCTTCAGCTCGCCCCACCGCCGGCGCATGCTCTGGGCGGCGGGCTGCGAGATCGGTCTGACCTGGTGCTCCAGGTGCTGCGTGGTGGTGGCGTGGCCCGCTCCAGCTGAATGGGGGCAAGAGTCCTGGGGGGGCAGTCAGGAAGGAACAGGGGTTGGATGGGGCGGTGGGAGGCAGTCAGGGCAGGGGTTCCAGGGGCAGTCAGGGAACAGAGAGAAGGGGTGGTTGGATGGGGCAGGGGTCGCTGGGGGCCATGGGGTGGCGGGCGGCAGTCAGGGGACAGGGAAGGGGGGTGGATGGGGCAGGGGTCCCAGGGGGCGGGCCACGACCCCCCTCGCGGGGTGAGGAGGGAACTGGTTGTTAAGATTTTGGCAGCTCATCACTGCCTACAACTACCCCAGCCCTGTGCATGGACTCAATCAATGGATTCTCACGCAACAGGGATGAGGATTTTGGGGATGAGGAAGATGAGGAGGAGGAGGAGGTTGAAGATAGTGCACAGCAAGCAAGTGGAGAAACCGTTTTCCCCGACAGCCAGGAACTGTTTTTCACCCTGGATCTAGTACCCTCCCAACCCACCGAAGGCAGGCTCCCGGACCTAGAAGGCGGAGAAGGGACCTCTGGTGAGTGTACCTTTGTAAATATTGTACGTGGTTTAAAAGCAAGCATGTTTAATGATTAATTTGCCCTGAAGACTTGGGATGCACTCGCGGCCAATACAGCTACTGGAAAAGTCTGTTAACATGTATGGGGATGGAGCGTAAATCCTCCAGGGACATCTCAATGAAGCTCTCCTGGATGTACTCCCAGAGCCTTTGCAAAAGGTTTCTGGGGAGGGCAGCCTTATTCCGTCCTCCATTACCGTGCCAGGCCAGTAGCATGTAGTCTGGAATCATTGCATAACAAAGCATGGCAGTGTATGGTCCCGGTGTTTGCTGGCATTCAAGCAACATCCGTTCTTTATCTCTCTGTATTATCAGGAGAGTGATATCATTCATGGTCACCTGGTTGAAATAGGGGAATTTTATAGGTGGCCGTTCCTGCTAGGCTGTTTGCCTGTGGCTGAACAGAAATCATCCCCGTTGTGGGGGGAGGGGTGAAGCAGTCATCCCAGAGAATAGGGTGGGGTGGAGGGGTTTAGTTGGGTTTGTGATGCATGTTAACCCGAAAACCTCAGCCCCTCCTTTTAAATGGCCAACCCAATGGGTGCTTAGTATAGGACATGAGGGCGCTGCTGTTTGAAACCATTCCCACATGTTATGAAAGTTAAAGAAGCCAAAAGACTGTGGCTTACCATGTCTGCCTGCAAGCTGAATTCTGTTGCCCGCTGGCCTGCGTGTGTGATCTCTCACACCAAACCGGCAGGCCCTCAATATAAGAGGCAAAATGCGACCTTGTAAAGAAAGCACACGTTCTATGTAATGTTAACAGCTTGGTTCACCGTGAAAGAGTCTACCCATTGTTCTCTAAAATGTGTCTTTTTAAATACTACTCTCCCTTTTTTTTCCCTCCCACAGCTGCAAATGTTTCAACGCTCCCCATATCATTTCCATCCCAGAGACTAGCGAAAATTAGAAAAAAATGCACTTGCGATGAAATGTTCTCTGAGCTCATGCAGTCCGCCCGCACTGAAAGAGCCCAGCAGAATGTGTGGAGGCAGACAATGTCAGAGTGCAGGAAAGCACAAAATGAACCCAAGGACAGGTGGTGGGATAAAGATGATAGGTGGCGTCAGCATGCTGAAAGGAGGCAGGAAGCAATGCTCAGGCTACTGGAGGATCAAACTGATATTCTCCGGCTTATGGTTGAGCTGCAGGAAAGGCAGCAGGAGCACAGATCGCCGCTGCAGCCCCTGTGTAATCAACCACCCTCCTCCCCAAGTTCCATAGCCTCCTCACCCAGATGCCCAAGAATGCAGTTGGGGGGGGCCTCCGGGCACCCAACCACTCCACCCCAGAGGAAT
This sequence comes from Terrapene triunguis, assembly GCF_002925995.2. NCBI lineage: Eukaryota > Metazoa > Chordata > Testudines > Emydidae > Terrapene > Terrapene triunguis. The sequence continues at coordinate 4,802,449 of NW_020664399.1, read as the reverse complement.
GCCCAAGCAACAGAAAGCTGGCATTCAATAAATAAATTTTGAAGCGCAGTGTGGCCTTGTCCTTCCCTCCTCCACCACCCCACCTGGTGCTTCCCTCCTCCCTCACCCCTCCCGGGCTACCTTGGCAGTTATCCCCCCATTTGTGTGACAAATTAATAAAGAATGCATCAATTTGAAACAGCAATGACTTTATTGCCTCTGCAAGCGGCGATCAAAGGGGGGAGGGGAGGACGTTTGGCTTACAGGGATGTAGAGTGAACCAAGGGGGCGGGTTTTCATCAAGGACAAACAAACAGAACTTTCACACCGTAGCCTTGCCACTCAAAACTGATTTTCAAAGCCTCTCTGATGTGCAGCGCGCCCTGCTGCACTCTTCTAACCGCCTTGGTGTCTGGCTGCACATAATCAGCAGCCAGGTGATTTGCCTCAACCTCCCACCCCACCATAAACAGCTCCCCCTTACTCTCACAGATATTGTGGAGCACACAGCAAGCAGTAATAACGATGGGAATATTGGTTTTGCTGAGGTCTAGCCGAGTCAGTAAACTGTGCCAGCACGTTTTTAAATGTCCAAAGGCACATTCTACCACCATTCTGCACTTGCTCAGCCTATAGTTGAACAGTTCCTAACTACTGTTCAGGGTGCCTGTGTATGGCTTCTTGAGCCATGGCATTAAGGGGTAGGCTGGGTCCCCAAGGATGACTATAAGCATTTCAACATCCCCAATGGTTATTTTCTGGTCTGGAAAGTAAGTCCCTTTCTCCAGCTGTTCAAACAGACCAAAGTTCCTGAAGATGCGAGCGTCATGTACCTTTCCCAGCCATTCCATGTTGATGTTGGTGAAACGTCTCTTGTGATCCACCAGTGCTTGCAGCACCATTGAAAAGTACCCCTTTCGGTTTAAGTACTGGCTGCCTTGGTAGGCCGGTGCCAAGGTAGGGATATGCGTTCCATCTATCGCCCCAACACAGTTAGGGAATCCTATTGCAGCAAAGCTGTCCACTATGACCTGCACATTTCCCAGAGTCACTACCCTTGATAGCAGCAGCCCCCACAGTAGATTTGCCCACTCCGAATTGATTCCCGACTGACCGGTAGCTGTTTGGCGTTGTAAGCTTCCAGAAGGATATCGCCACTCACTTGTGAACTGTGAGGGCTGCTCTCATCTTGGTATTCTTGCACTGAAAGCAAGTCACAAAGTTCCATGAAAGTGCCCTTACGCATGCGAAAGTTTCGCAGCCACTGGGAATCATCCCAGACATGCAACCCTATGTGGTCCCACCAGTCTATGCTTGTTTCCCTGGCCCAGAATCGGCGTTCCATGGCATGAGCCTGCCCCATTGCCACCAAGATGGCCAAATTGTCGGGGCCTGTGCTTTGAGAGAAGTCTGTGTCCATGTCCTCATCACTCTCGTCACCGCCCTGCCGTCGCCTCCTCGCCTGCTTTTGCAGGTTCTGGTGCTGCATACACTGCAGGATAATCAGGGCCGGCTCCAGGCACCAGCTTCTCAAGCAGGTGCTTGGGGCGGCCGTTCCGGACAGGGGCGGCAGTTCCAGGTATTCGGCAGCAATTCGGCGGACGGTCCCTCACTCCGCCTGGGAGTGAAGGACCTC
>NW_020664399.1:4751526-4800734 GCF_002925995.2 Terrapene triunguis | reverse complement strand
CGCGCTCGCGGCTTTTTTTTTTGTTGTTGTTGTTTTGTTTGTTTTTTGTTTTGGCTGCTTGGGGCGGCCAAAACCCTGGAGCCGGCCCTGAGGATAATGTGCGTGGTGTTTACAGTGCTCATAACTGCCGCGGCGATCTGAGTGGGCTCCCTGCTTGCCGTGGTATGTCGTATCGTGGAAAAAATGCGTGAAACGAGTCTCAGCCGTTGCTCTCACTGAGGGAGGGGTGACTGACGACATGGCTTACTGTTCCTGCAGTCTCCGCCACCCATTGGAATTCTGGGTTGCACTCCCAATGCCTGATGGGGCAAAAACATTGTTGCGGGTGGTTCTGGGTACATGTCATCAGCCCTCCTCCCCCCTCCATGAAAGCAACGGCAAAAATTCGTTTCTCGCCTTTTTTCCTGGGTTACCCATGCAGACGACATACCACGGCAAGCATGGAGCCCGCTCAGCTCACTGTCACCGTATGTCTCCTGAGTGCTGCTGGCAGACGCGGTACTGCAGTGCTACACAGCAGCATCCCGTTGCGTTGCCCAATGCCAGGAACCCAAGGACACTGACCAAACCTGCTCTAAAAGGATGATAATCCCCTGCTGTCACAGTGCCTGGGTGGTATGGGGGAGCTTTGGGAGCAGCCTGTCCTATCAGCTCCCACCAGCAGCTCTGATCCAGGCCAAGAGGTGCAAGTGCCTGTCAAACTGGAGGAGGAAACCAGCTCCCACAGCAGCACCAACACACCATCTAGGCCAAAATGGAGGTGGTACAGGATGTAGCTGGTTAGGCAGGACCCAGCACAGAATGGGAGCTGAGCAAGGCAGCTCTGGGGCCTCTTCTCCAGGAAGCACAGGAGCCAAGATCCCAGCCATGAGGTGCAGCAGGAGGCATCGCCCTACTCGACCACTGAAGAGCTCCCAGCCTCCCCAGGGCAGGAAGTGGTCTGGCACTTCCTAGGCAGGCTGTGACAACATGGGGCCCTCTATGCCATGGTCCCTGAAGCCAATGTGGCTCAGGGCATCTTTGGGGCACATTAATCCTTCTCTCCTCACTACACCCAATCCTTCCCCCCTGGCAGCAGCAGGAGTCACCCTTTCCCCCATCTTTCTCCATTGCAGCCCCCCCTCCCCCTCACTCCACATCCATGGGGATGAGGTGGTGGTCCTGGCCTGGAGGAAGCTTCTCTCTGGGTCATCATGGAGCATCTCCAGTATGGAGATAAGGTTCAAATATTCCCCATTTGAGCTGGTACCAAGGGCATCCCCCTCTAGGAAGGTTCATCCTGGAAAATCCACAACCCCCATATGATCTATGACCTCCTATATGGGAACATTTCCCCCACACAATCCAGGCTCCCCTGCCTCCACAGACACTGTCCTAATTTCTGATGGTGCCTGTGTTAGAGGAGACTTATTTCAGAAGGGGGGCATATTTCTCTGTCCTCCCCCATAGAAGGCCTGAGCCCTGGGGCTAATTTGGTTGGCTCAGGGAGGTCCCTGGCTAACAGACTCTCTTCCCAATCCCCACTTCTGGTGGCTACAGGACAAGGCTGATCGGATCTGCTTCACAGCACAGCATAGTGGGTGGGAGAGCCTGGAGCCACATTGATCTAAAGCAGCCCTTAGAGAGAGAATTACAGTGAGTGATCCATGGGATGAAGAGTGGGGCTAGAAGGGAGATGACGCTGGGGGTAGGGAGGAATTGGGTGGTCTCAGCTGGTGATCAGGTGGAAGTGGTTGTGATAATTGGTCTATGAAATGTTTGCCTACTTGGGATTTAACCATGAAAAATAGGTCAAGTTATTTTCAATAATGAACATTATAAACAAGTGCAAGAAAACCAGCCAGGGAGATAATAAATCTAGACAAAAATGTCTATTGATAAAACTCAAGGATTATGTTAAAATCATCCTTGGTAAACTAGAAAATGTGGATCCAGAAATCAGTGAACCAAAACTGATGTGTCAGAAACTAGGCCTAATTGGTGGCCAGGAGAATGAAGGGATGGGACATTCCACCCATCCCTCCCTTTTGGGGTCCTTAAAGAGACTGTGGGGGTTAGGGGGAATAGAGAAGAACAGATAGATGCTACTGGAGTGAGCTTCGCCATCATGGCTGTCACTCCCACCATTTCCTGGGGCTACAGGCCTTTCTCATCCTGATCCTGAGATATTCTTGACCAGACCAGACCAGAGAGAGGGATCTGGAGGACACCACCGGCCCTACTAGCTCTAGCTGAATCCCAAACACCACCTGGGATAAAACTGGGTCAGATTTTAACAACAGCAGAAACATCAGCTTCAGCCCATCTCAATTGACCTTTTCTCTTTCCCCTAAGAACCTCTCAAACAAGGGTTGTTGTTTTTTTTCCTTCTAAACTTTCTCCAGGTAAAGGACAAGAGAACAAAGGCTATAGTTAAAATGAAAGTCTTATTTAATACTTTGAATTTCAAGGGCTTTAACTGTTTTTCCTTCTTTTCTGTATCTTTAATAAAGGGTTAAAAGACTTTTTAGTGATGTATCTGCCAAGGTACTAAGCTGACTGAGGTCCTTTTATTCCAAACCCTGAACCTTGTTTAACACTGTTTAATATTGGACAGTGACTGGGTTACATTAACACCTTTGGCCCATGTGATGAAGTATACAAACCCCACTGTGGGGCAGAAGGGGTTAGAGGCCACTACGGGGCCCAAGTAGCCCAGCCCCTTTAGCTGTGCAGAACATGCTCCACATGAAAACAGGGTTGAAAAGGGATCAACCCCATGCAGATGGGAGGAGGACAGACCTACCTGGAAGGCTCATTGGCAGAACAGCTGGAGAAGCCACCCTGAGGGAATAGGATTATATGCGAAGCGTGATTGGAGCTGATGGTTTGGTTTCTTTTTCACTTATCTGGGACCAGAAGTTGAGAGAGGAAGTGAGCCAGACAGGCTAACTCAGAAGGGCCCTTAAGAGGCCAAATGCTGTTGACTCTCTTAGGGCCCTGGGTCAGAGCCCAGCAGAGAGGGTAGGCCTGGGCTCCCCTACCACTGCCCCCACTACTGGGGTCTGCTAACCACTAGGCCACCCAGCCCACCAGGGACTCTGTGACAGCCCATTTATTCAATTGTTACCCGAGTCCCTCTCTCTCTTTAGCACAGTCTGGCCAGAACATCTCTCAAAATCAGAGTTACAAAAGCCAGGGTCCCAGCAAATGGTGGGGGTGGTAGCCATGATAGAGAAGTTTGCTTCAGTAGCCTCTGTCTGTTCTTCCATATTCCCCCCCCCAAAAAAAAATCTTTCTTTAAGGACTCAAAAATGGAGAGATCTCTGAAATAGCTCATCCCCTTATTGTTCTGTCCACCCATCAGACCTAGTTTCTGATACACCAATTTTGGTTCACTGACTTCTGGACCCACATTGTCTTGTTTACCAAGGACAATCTCAACACAGTCCTTAAGTTATATCAGTAGTCCTTTTTATTTTGATTAAATCAGTTTTTGTCTCCTTTTTGTATCGTTTCCCATTAACATTTGTTATTATAGACTTACTGTGACATCTTATGAACTTTTATATACTTTTTACAGTTGAGCTCAGTTAGGATAAATCAGTCAGCCTAATTATCACAACAGTGCTAAAGAGGCACATGTCGTTCAAACACAAGGTGTCATGACCACATTGACTAGAGGTGGCAAAGAATACGAAGAGAAGAAATTGCTTATATAGCAATGTTAGGAGTCTTGGGCGATAAGGAAGAAGAATTGAAACTTCTCATTGATGGGAAGAATAAATTGGCAATATTGAAACCAGGTGGGATAATCTGAATGACCGGACTGTTGAAACCATTTGTAGTCATTTTGGGCAAGCAGAGGACAGTCCTAACCAGTAATATTAATTTGAAGCTTCAAAAGGATTAATTTTCTAAAGGTGAGGAAAATAAGTAAATTGATTAGGAAAAAATAAAAAGGTGTTTGAAAGGGAAAGTCCTTCTGAGCCATCTTAGCGCTGGCCTGGAGCATGCTCAATGGCTCTGTAGGGATGTTGCTTGTGCAGTCAGGTCAGCACAGAGAGGCTCGAACATGCTTAGTTTGGATGAAATCTTCGAAGATTCTACTGACCATGTAAGAACTGTGATTTTTTCCAAATCCAAATAACTTGGCCAAATGTGGCTGGTATTTCAGAGGCATGCCAAAAGGCGCAACCCTGACTCAAAGTCCAACCCCTGGCTACATTTCAATTCCCTGCTCCAAAGTATGGAGGCATTAGAATTTTCCAAAAAAAGGTTACAAGATTTTATTTTATTTTACATTGTTTTTCAATATGTTTTTCCCCTAGCTTTGTTCTCTGAAACAGCTGACCTGTTTTTGGTTGAATTTTTCTAAGATGATTTAACCACAGACACCCAGCATGTAAAACTTCAGCCCGAACAATTAAAATATGACCAAGTTATAAGCAACTGAAAATAGGGTCTGAGAATGGAAAGTGTTGGGCAACCTACATAATAGTCAATGCTACCAGCCCTGCCCATAATAACTTGGCCTGAGTAAGAATCAAGTTCTTTAATAGATTTAAAACAAATTTTTTTTGTAACAGATGAACCAATATTTGGTTATCACTAAGGACTAAAAACCTCATGGAGAGCTGTGCTTTCAAAACCTCAAACTATGCTGAATAACTTTTTTTTTCCTCTGTAAGTTAGGCAAGCCTGAAAATCCTGAGTGCCTCGCCGGATAAACTTCATTAATATCAGTGGAAACTTGCCTGGATAAGGAGTGAGTTAGAACTGACAAAAGAACTTTGCATTTATTTCATATTTATTCTCTCCCCACCCCCAATCAATCTCTAAGGATGACTTGATTTATACTGCAAGATTTCTTTTTCTACCTAAATGAAGAACAGAAGAACCTCCAGGAAGTTAGAGTGATGGAAGTAGGAGTCCTATATAAAAATTTTATATTGGGCAATTGGATTTTATTAGCATAAATGAGAAAATAATCTCTTCCCTACACCTTTTTTTTACAATGTCTATCTGAAGGTTTTCCAGCATGCCTGTAATCTACTCCATTTTCACCCTATTTCATTTGTATTTTCCTCCCAACTTAATCCATTCTGTTCCTTATCAAGTAGAATGCAAGCCTGACAATACTGAGTTGGAGTTGAATTTTCAAATCCATGAAGTCCAAGTGGGTTTGAAGTTAAAGAGAAAACAAGACCATCCATTCCACACAGGAATTTGATGCAAGTTTCCTTGTTCTGTAGAGAACCTTTCATATACAAACACTATACATTAGCAAATAAAGCACTGGCTAAAATGTACTTGAAAATAACTCTAGGAGAGCCACTTCAAATTAGAAAGCTTCTCTACAGCAGTGAAAAAACTCTGCTTGAATCATTGCCACTTGTAAATTACAAAAGAAAAGACTCAATGCTTTTCATTTGAAATTTTCATCTATTTTGTATTATGATCCTAAAGATTACTGATGTTTTACTAATGGAGATTTAGCTGCGAAAAGCATTAGTCACAGCAGTCTTGAAAATATCTTTGGCGTGCAAATTCTAACTTACTACTCAAGGGGAAAAAGTTAGCATTTTTAATAGTTGTTATTAAGCATGGATTAATATTAGTATCACTGGGCTGCAAAATGCCATGAAAAGCTTCAGTTTAGCTGCCAGCCCATTTATCTGCATATCAGAAGTGAAGTGCTTCTTGCTTGACATTTGAACTGCTTTGTCAGTTAATAGAAAATACATTCACACTTATAGCATCATGAACCCAAAGGCAGCTACTACTGTTTTGTTCTTTCAAAGGCCTTGGCTACACTGGCGCTGTACAGCGCTGCAACTTGCTGCGCTCAGGGGTGTGAAAACGCCCCCCCCGCCCGAGCGCAGCGAGTGCAGTGCTGTAAAGCGCCAGTGTAATCAGTGCCTGCAGCGCTGCACGCTCGCTCGCAGTGCTGCAAGCTATTCCCCTCGGAGAGGTGGAGTACTTGCAGCGCTGCGAGAGAGCTCTTGCAGCGCTGGCGGCGCGACTTCACAGCGGCAGCGCTGTGAATTCTCAAGTGTAGCCAGGGCCAAAGTGAAAAACATGGAGACTTTGGGAAAATAAAGCTACATGTGTCATTTTCTGTTATCTAACTGTAGCTCAAACCACCACAAGAAATTGTGCTGAATGAATTATATGCACAGTTCACTAACACATCATTACACCATATTGAAATTCATATTTACTGTTGACTGGTTCCTGGGGGGAAAAGGAAAACAAAAATTAGTGAAGGCTGAACCTCAGAAGCTTCTGTTTAAAGGATCAGCTAAAAATTATGGTGCTTATCCCAAATGTATATGATCTTTCTGGAAGCTTCTTCAGCAAGGCTTAACTCCCATATGACCTCCTTTCTCCCAATAAATACAGGGTATCTTTTGTTTTGGGAACCATCCTGTCGTTCCCATGACGACAAGTAACAACCTTTAGTATTGCAGGAAAGTGTTTTCATGTGTTCTTTAGGACATCAGCATTCTATATTGAACACTAGGGCATTAAACGTGGGCAAACTCCTGAGCACCACTGAATTTTAAAGCAGTGAGGTCATACACTCCCTTTTTATTTATACTTTTAATGTATACTGTTCTAAATGGTTCTCACTTATGTAGAGCAGGAGATGCTGTTGCCTGGCTGATAAAGTACACAACCGAATAGGCTTTTTGCTTTCCCCCAAAGTGATTGCAGTTTGGTAGAGTATGATCATGTACTTTCCTAAACCTTGATTTGAGGCATGAACAAAGATTAATTCAGATAAAGAAATGACAGCAGATTACCTGATCCTTAGCTGCTGTAAAATGGCATCATTCCACTGACTTCAGTAATATTACTGTTTTTAAAGTTTGCATTATAGAACTCTTCCTCATTCTAATTTTAATATACTTTTATTCATATTTTTTCAAGTTCTCAGAGACAATATGATCTTTCAACAAATATCAGAATTTAGATCCTTTATGGAGCTACTACAACAATTTATGGCAGATGAGGATCTGCCCCTTGTAGTGTTCAAACTCTGGTGTAAATCTAGAGTAACTTTTTTGAAGTCAGTGGAGATCAATTGGATTTACATGGGCAAAGTGAGATTAGAATCTGATCCTAAATATTTTTTTAGGTTATTTTTTTTTTAAATAGGTCTACTGTTTTGCTACAAAGTATGGGCAAATCTAGTGGTCAAGTCTTGGAGGAGACAAGCTTACTGAAGTCAGTGGAACTACACCCATATATACCAGTTGAGGACCTGCCCCTAAGACCCTGGTGAAATGATAAAGAACAAACCACACTTGATGGATGTTATTCACATTGTTTAAGGCACTCCTGAAAGACGCTTAGATTTTACAGTGAATGGAATAGAATAAGAAGTTAACTTGTATAGACCTAGTCTCTTTAGAAAAATATGACAAAATATTGCATCTGGACACCATCCACCCATTCCTTCCTCCCATCTCGGACAGAGAAACAACAGCACATCATTTACACTTACATGTATGTGTCTTTATATTACACACCTGCAGAAAAGGTGACATCTGAAAAAGGTTTTGGTTTCAGCGTCAAATGTAATGGGAGTCACACACACCATTCTGGAGGGCTCATTACAGAACAGGTCTCCTTGGAGACAGGCATGTGTCAGATTTCGTATTAACAGGAAGCTATAGTAACCTAGTTACTATACTGCAGAAACCCTAGTTGAGCTGCTTCCCTTATCAGCAACTCTCTCCTCTGCAGAAATGAAATTAATATTTTTTTTCTTCACAACAGGATTATTGCTTCACCTGAACCCATTTTATTTCAGCTGCAGCCTCTTTTACTTTGAAGTGGCTTTTGGGACTTTGCACTACCACCACATTGGAAAGTCCTCTGTAGTACCAGTCTGGCTTCAATACTAGAAAAGTTCTGTTGCCTTTAATGTACCAGCTCAACACTAGCTCCATTTACTACTCATTCTCACTTCAGGAAAGCTTCACAGTGTTGGTTCCTCCACCTCAATACATATCCAATCTCTCTTCCTCATCTTACAAATCACAATAGAGTAGTAGACACTCTTTAAGAGGAAACCACAGTTTAGTCTACACCTCTAGGGCCTTGTTGTCAGAGTCCTCCCCAAAACTAATTGAGGCCCCTCACATGTATTTTCTTGTAAAGACAATCATGTATTTTACATTTATTTTCTTGTAAAGACAATCATATTGAGCAAAGTGCTCAAACGAAGCTCAGCAGGAAACCAAACTGAGAACTGTTCTTGCTGCCAACTTTCTGTGGCTTCTCAGTGCGCTGTTTGCCTCAGAGATCCAAATCAAATGCTTTCAAAAACAGAGTTTCAGAGTCAGTGCTCAGTAAGTTCAGGGATTGCATCTTAGAGAAGCCAGCATTCTTTTCTTTTTTTCATTCTCTCAGGCCAGAAGCTATTTAGCTCAAGAGGAATTACCTGATATTTCAACCATTCTCTGCCAACCTCACTGAAATGCAGCACAACTCAAAAGAAAATAAAGGGAACAGGTGACTTCTTTCCTTTCTCCCATCACAGAAAAAGAAAGTGTAAACATGACACAAAAAGACAGTTTCCTTTCTTCCCCTTTTCTATGATAACACAAAAGCAGAAAGATTATTCCACTTCTTCCTCCCCACCATTCCCTACAGGGGAAAAAATAGGCTGTACAGTACAGAGTGAAAATAGTTTCTAGCACAATGGGGGAGAGTTTCCTCTGAACCATTACTCTGCCCTACTGCCTAATAAACTTGTATCTGAATGAAAGGGTTACTTCTATGCTGCATCAATAAGATGGCAAGACTTCTACACTCACAAGATTCCCCTCAAGATGAAGAATCATGGTTAAATTTTTCTCAGTTTACAAATCCTGTTGAAGAAGAAGAGACTGACTGTAGCTACTCCTCAGTAGGAGGAGATCACTGGTATGTATCAGGTCTCATCCAAACTTTGAGATGCAAAAAGTGTAAACATGTTTCCCCCCCCCCCAAACTTCTAAATTGAAGTTCATTTAGCCCCAGAACAGTCTTATCTCCAGCAAATATCAGGGTCTCAAATAAATGTATTCAAAGCTATTATTTTCATTTGTTAATGTACTGAAAATACCTTTAAGTCTTCTGTTATGTCTAAAATCCCCTCTGCAAATAAAATAAAGTGACCAAAATATCCAAGATGGCTGAGAAACCTGTTGGATATCTGATCAACCTTGTCTTTCATTTATTTATGCTGTGTCATGGAAGAGTTTTCTTTAAAGAGTTTTCTCCTAAATTATATATAAGCCAGAAGATGTTTATGGTGCAGATCTCTGCACATGACTCTGCTTCTAGATCTAATCTCACCCAGCCACAAAAGCATGTATAAGATCTTTGGAAAAAGCTATACAACAAAAAGATGTCATAAATATAAAGGGAAGGGTAACCACCTTTCTGTATACAGTACTATAAAATCCCTCCTGGCCAGAGACACAAAATCCTCTTACCTGTAAAGGATTAAGAAGCTCAAGTAACCTGGCTGACACCTGACCCAAAGGACCAATAAGGGGACAAGATACTCTCAAATCTGGAGGGGAGCGGGGGGGAAGGCTTTGTTCTGTCTGTTCTGTTTGGCTCTTGCAGGAGACAGATCAAGAAAGCAAGCAATCCAACTCCTATAGAATTAGTAAGTGCTAGCAAGGGAATGTGTTAGATTATCTTTTGTTTTGGCTTGTGATTTTCTCTGTGCTAAAAGGACGGTGTAGTCCTGTTGTTGTTGTTTTTTGTTTGTTTGTAACTTTAAGGTTTTGCCTAGAGGGAAATCCTCTGTGTTTTGTATCTGATTGCCCTGTGAGATTATCTTCCATTCTAACTTTACAGAGGTGCTTCTTTTACCTTTTTTCTTTCTAATAAAGTTCTTTTTCTGTTGGTCTGTGCTCATCTTGTTTATTCTCAAGCCTCCCCAGGAAAGGGGGTGTGGAGTTTGGGGGGATATTAGAGGGGAGTAGGAACTCCAAGTGGTCCTGTCCCTGAGTATTGTCTAATCACTTGGTGGTGGCAGTGTTATCTAATCCAAGGTTGAAGGGAGAATTTGTGCCTTGGGGAGTTTTTAACCTAAGCTGATAGAAATAAGCTTAGGGGGTCTTTCATGCGGGTCCCTACATCTGTACCCTAGAGTTCAGAGTGGGGAGGGAACCCTGACATGTAAAACCACATATCTTATGGCAACATGAATTTGAGCTGTTGTCTGTTCAAAGACATGTATATATTTGAAAAGCTATCATTATAATAAAACATATTCTTAAGTGAGGCCTTTCTTCCTCAGAAGTGGAACTTCCAGAAATGCTGTCTAGACCATGTTCTGGCATTTCTATGGCCAAATAACAAAAAGCAACTTTAAAATAGGGGCTATCAAGAGAAGTAGTTTCTCCATGAAAACTTCTCTGAGTTTCACTTGAGCAAGATAGTGCTAGATGCCAGCCTGTTATGCCTGGTGGTCTAAGGTCCCTTTCCCAGCATTAACTTTATGTGGACAGACCCTCACTCCTGCACAGAGCTTATTGCAGAACTGGGGCCTAACCACTATTTGTATCGGGGAATCTAGTAGTAAACATGGGGAGACCAAATTAAGACAGAAGTATCTAGAAGTCAAGGAAGCATGAGCATTAGCAAACTGTTTCCAATCGACTTCTTGTCTATATTAAAAGAAAATAGTCACAGAACATCTATAGCCTGCTGTAGGAACATCATAGAGGGTGTGTGGCAGATTAACACCCTACCTTTTTTCCCTCAGAGCAAGTGAAGATTTGAGACAGGAGCCTTGTGGTAATACTGTTCTCTAACCCCTCTTATCACTACTTCATTTTATTCACATGAGGGCTGGCGTATCTGGTCACCTTGAAGATAACCCTCCTGGTCCCGGGTGCCTGTCTCTTCTTTTTTCCTACCTTATGCTGCTCTGGCTGAACAGCCGATTTTTATCCTGCACTTTCGTCCATATCAAATGAAGTTACTCTGGGTGTGATCAGACTGCTAGTTTAGTTGGGAAAGGAGACCTGAGCTAGAAATGTGCTCACTGCAGCTTTATGCCATGGGTCCTTGTCTAGATGGCAAGAAGAAAAGGAACTATTGTACCTTTAAGGGCTCTCCCATCAACTGGTAACAGATGGAGGACTGGAAAATGTTTTACCTGTATGGAGCGGGGAGGAGCAGGAAACGTCTGGACCAGGTCAAGGGGGCCCCATCCAGCTGGCCAGAAATTGTGGAGGTGGGATGGGATGTTTATACCCTGTGAAGTCCTGGAGAAACCCAGAGGCGTGTAGATAGGGAGGTGGCTAAAATCATACATAACCAATTGTAATTGGTATTTCCATAACCAGATAGATCTTATTGGGCACCCAAGCTATTTAGGGAGGATAGGATACACATCTGATTTGAGGGGTAGATATATTTTTGTCTGATATTAAGGAAGAAATCAGTGAATACCTGGGAAGGCTGAGTGGGTGCGTGTGTGGGAAAGACAGACAAACATAATTGGTGGTGCTTCCTTGTGGCTGATGTCCAGTGCAGGTACTCATTATGGAAGGGATACAGTTATTGGATAAAACAGATAGGGAAATTATGTAAAGTAAAGCATCCCTTAAGAGAGCTGAGGAATGAAGGCTTGGGTTGTTAGTCCCAGGACACAACCCACTCCTTTTCTAGTCCCCTTAATCCTCTTATGGGGGGAAGAGGAGAGGATGGTGAAGTCCATGCAACAGGATGGCTGGGACCAGTTTGGGGATTATGTGGAAAGAATTAAGGAAAATATTATGATCTTCACTGTACAATGTATTGCCAGGTACCCCCAGATACTTTAACTGAATAAACTTTCAGCCTAATTAAACCGTATCCATTACCTCCTGTCTTTCTTCTGACATTGCCATACAGTGGGAGTAATCTTCCTGAAAGCAGAGTGACTGTGACATCTGAGGGAATTTATTTTCCAGGAAAGGGGTTTATGTCACAGTACTTTGGACAGGTGTATCATACAGGAATTGAAAAGAGACTTACTGTAGCGGGGGAGTCAGCTGGTGTCTGTTCAAACACTAGAACAGAGGTTTCCTCTTTGGATTGATTTATGAATTCCCAGTAACTGTACTTCCTGTACAAGGTAAATGGTGCACCTGCTGGGAAGCCATGTAGTGGATACTGACCTTTTTCTTGATTATTTTAGTTCTGAGGTTTTGTTTTGAGTAGTGGGAGGGTTGTGTTAATAAGTGACATTTTGAAAGTGCAGCTTTCTGGCATTCAGTTTATTAATGCTACAGCAAGACCCACTGGATATTTTACAGGGTGTATAAAAAGCTGCTCTCTAAGCACAGAAACAACTGATATAGCAGGAAGAGAGGGAGAGAGAGATTCACAATCAAACATCAAAAGGAAGCTATATCCACAAACTAATTAGATAAGACTCTCTCTACAGGGGAGTGGGAGCTAGGTTTGAGTATATTTCTGATTATAACATCTATGTAGGGCACTCCTGACTTGCATCTGTGAGGAACTTTTTGTGTGTCCAAAGTAACCAACTTTCTTCACAACACCTGGAAAGAGACAGAAAACCTCATGATATTTATATGCCACCTTCATCTTGTGAAATGAGCAACTCTTGTGTTCATTCCCTTCATTTTTTTCCTTGTCGCCATCATCAGGAAAATACAGCCAACAAATTCTCATTGCTCCATACTAGCCCAGTAGGTCTTGCCTCCCAGGACAGAGAAGGATGTCATTTTCATAAAGTGTTTGGGTACCAAAGCTTGGTTTCTTAGAACAACTACCAACAGAAGAAACTTCATAAAATCCAATTAGATCTTGGTCTCTTTTGTAACCACCACCTAACTCTTCAGAGGTCCAATCCTGCACTCATTGAAGTCAGTTGGAATTTTGCTCAGGGGGCGGAGGAGCAGGTCCAAGGTGCTGAATCTATCCTTGGCTGTTGTAAAAATCAGTACTGCTCCACTTAGAACTTCTCCCGTCAGCATACATACTCCCCCTCCCCGAGAGGCAGTAGCTATACCACCGGGAGAAGCCCCCCATTGACATAGTACTGTCTATACTGGGAGTAAGGTGGGTATAACTGCATCGCTCAGGGCTAGGGTGACTGTCAAGACTGAATCCCCACTCTGTCATTCAGAGTGCAGAAGGTGAGGGCCTGCAAGGATTCTAAAAATTAATACTGGTCACTCCAAGCTTGTTTTAAACTCCCAAGGTTACAGCTTCTCTCTGACCTTGGCTTGGTAAATGCTGCCACCACCCAAATGCAAAAAAAACAAAACAAAACAAAAAAAAAACCCTTTGAACCCAGGAAGGAGCACTTGGAAATTCCTCCCTGTGAGGTATCCTCAAGCCCTTTCACCCCCCCTCCGGGGAAGAGCTGAGAAAGAAAAGGAAATTAGCTGTGGCCATCAGCTAATCAAACAAAATGCACAAACCTCTTAGGACACTAAAAATCCAATCCTGTTCTTAAAAAAGGTAAACGTTATTAAAAACAAAAAGGGAAAAAATACATCTGGAACTTAGGCTTTTTGCTAGATCTTAAAAGAAACAATTACAAAAATTAAACACTCAAAATAGCTTTCTTGGGGGTTCAGCTTAAAGGTTACAAGCGAACAAAAGCATCTGGGGTTAGCACAGAGGAGATCCACAAGCCAAAATAAGAAATAAACCTGATAGCATCTAACTAAACATTCTCTATCCAAATTATTTCTTCTAGGTATGAAAGATTAATTTTTATACCTGGTTCAAGCCTTACACAGCATTCCTGCTGCCCTCTGCTGCCCTCTGTTCCCCTCTTCCCCAGAGCAACACAACACACAAACAAAGGGAAGATTTTCCCCATTTTAAAAAGTTCTAGCCCTCCCATTGGCTCTTTTGGTCAGGTGCCCACTCCTTTTTCTTTATCTGGGGAACTTTGTTAACCCTTTACAGGAAAACAAGCAGAAAACAGCCACCAAGAGGGACTTTATAGCTAACTGGCTGGCTGGGTGTCCATAAAAAGAAGCTATCCCCGCCCCCCTTCATTTATTACAGTGACCATATGTCCCATTTTGGCAGTCCCTTTTTTAAGCCCTGTCCCGGCCGTTTTGACTTTTTTGGCAAGAGCAAATGGGACAAATGCCCACTTTTTAGAAAAAATTGGGGTACGGAGGAATGTGCAGGAGGCGGGGGGGGGGGGGCGCTAGTGGCAACACCAGCCCCGCGCAGGGGGCAGGCAGGGCTCAGACAAGCCACGATGCCACTCCCAGATGTGCGGGGCTGGAGGGGGCAGGACTCCGGTGAGCAGCTCAGGCAAACCCTGTGCGGGGGTTAGGGGGAGGGCTAGCCCCACGTGGTGTCCTGTTTTCCCTTTGGGAAATATATTTATCCTACTCAGGGGAGTGGATTTTCCACATCCATGAGTGACGTAGTTATACTGACATAAGTTGGTAGTGTAGACCATGCCTGAGTTAGGAAAAAAGAGACCTTGCAACATGCCTTAAAAGTCAATAAGTTTGGTCTCTCTTGGATGAATGAAAATTGAATTTCAGAATTGAAGCCCTCCTCATAGCAAACACCCTGTCCCCATATCCACTATTGTTTAAATATCAGGACAGTCAATGAGAACGTCCCAGCTGATCTCAACAGAAAGAACGGAGCATAAGGAGAGAGACTTTAAATTCTAATTATGATGTTTTTTAAAAATTCAAGTAAGACAACCTGCAATACTTCTGAAGTACAGCATTTCATTACAAGGGATTTTATTCTTCTGAAACAGCCATCTTAAATGATAGTTTCCAAAATGATAGGTGCAACCTGATCAACCTGTGTTAAGTAGAAGCAGTAAAGTGATAGCAAATGTCAATTGCATAGAGGGAAGTAAATTCATATAAAAACTACAATAGCTTCATACAATAGTCTGATGGGTCATTCCTTAAATGAACCAAAAATAAAGAATTCATCAGAGCTTTTAACTACCAAAATTAGAACACCTTGTAGTTATATCTGCATACTGATCTTCTATATATCTAAAGAGAGGTATTAGCCAAAAAAACCCAGGATGGTATGGCGCTCATTGAGTAAACAACATTGTCTTTTAAAGAATAGAATAGATAGATTCCATCTATAGTTTACTATCTTGCAGTCCTTACTCAGGGCTATGACCCTCATTCAGCAGAGTACTTCAAGCTCATTTTTAAATCCCAATGTTTAAGTGCTTTATAATGGAATATCAATGCAATCTTAATTATGGAGAGCCACTGGTGTTGTTTCTGTTCTCTAATAGGACATTAACTTTTATTATGCAAAGGCCATAATATGAGAGTTACTATTATCCTGATTTCAATTCAGCAAATCACTTAAGCACATGCTTGACTTCAAGTATGTGTTTATATCACATCAGTAAAAGCAAATACTTAAAGGCATGCTTAAGTTTAGGCATTTGCTTAGTAGTGATAGACTGCTGAATCAGGGAACAGAAACTGTAATATGTCACTCTAGGGATCACACAGCTCAAATGTCAAATTGCAAATATGTAATTCTCAAAGCATTATTCACATTTACAATGTGTGATCAATCCATAGACTTTAAATATGCTTGTTTGCATTTACCAAACAAATAGTTTGTAGAATGGGCACATTTATATGGAAGCTATATAGAGGCTATACTCAGTGAATAAGTTGTTTACTATGAATAGTTTGCTAAGTTCAAGTACATCATTATGTATTTGGACACTTTTTAGGCATTACAGCATTCAGTCAAGAGATCAAAACAGTTCCTATAGAATGCTTACTAGTTATCAATAGTATAATGTGTTTTTAAAATGATCTACATAAATACATATCCCTAATAAAGTGCAGTGATTACAGTCTATTACATCCTATCACACCATAGTGTGGCTGTATTATTTTGTTACCATGGACGCAAAAAACATTGTAAACTGCAGCACTTACACTAGTATATATTTTCTATTATTCATTTAGCAATTATTATGATTGCAAAAATAAAGAAGTTTATCACATAGTAGTCATGTCTTCATGTGAGGTGTAAGCGCTCTGAGAACTGCTCTAGCACACTTGGGGTTCTTCCTCTACAACTGTATGTTTAAAATTTGGCTAATTGTGTTGTTATAAGAGGCATAAGCCTTACTGCATTTATCATATGCACCATCAATTTCAAGTGATTTTCATCTGCATACTGGCCTGTTAAGAGTATCTGCTATTTGTGGTTCCTTACCTGATTTATACTCCACATGGCGATCATATGTTTGCAACTTCCTCTTCTGATATAAATGTCTATCAAATGCAAATAGATAAAGGTATAGTCTTTATTTCAGGATAGAGAGAACAGCCAAGCAGTTGAAATTTAGGTAAGTTATTCAGGAAGAAATAGCCCTGTGGTGATGTACCTTTGAATTCTTTATGGGGCTCCCAACAGTGACAGATGCCTCCAGGCTTCCAAATCAGAAAACCTAGATCGGCTGCTAGGTAAAGCACAGACTGTGCCTTTTTGTATCCTGGTTTAAAAGAAAATAATGCATATGAATCCAGGCTCTTCAGCTGCAATGATGTAGGCTGTTTGTTAAAAAGACCAAATCAAGGGCTTTCTGTTATCCACTATGTTATTTAAAAATCCTCTCTACTCTCAAATTATCCTCAAAGATGTAAGTGTTATGTTCTTTTTGCTTGTCATTCTGTATATTAAATAAAGCAGAAGAGTTTTACACATTATACTCAATCTCTCATTGAATTTGAGACCCTATCATTACTAGACTTAAAAATACAAATACATTGATCTGGTATAATTTGAACTTTGCCTGGTGGTTTATTTCATCAGAAATAAAGTAAAATGTGTTTCTAAGTTAACATTCTGGGGATTTTATTAGTGGGAGCTAGCAGCATTCTCCTTTGTTTAAAGTTACATAGTTTCCAGTAGAACCCCCTGTTTAACAGTGGCTAATAACAAAGGCTAGTTGTTTGTCCTGGCAAAACTGCAAAAATCATAATTTTAGTTTTTAAAAAATCCTGACAAATTGATTGTTAATATTTTTCCTCCATTTAAAACGTGCAAAATTGTTATCATTGACTTCAGTGTGATTTAGGCCAAAGTTATTGAATGGTGAAATAAGCTATAATAGTTTGACAACATATAAACATAGCAAACTACTGTCAAAGGTCATTTCAGTGGAATCATTCCAGTTTACACCATTTGAGAATCATGTCCTGGTTCTTTTTAGGAAAACCCCAGAACTCATGTTGTGTTTTGGGGTTTTTATTTTGTTTGTTGGTTTGGTTTTTTGTTTTTATGATGGAAATCATAGCATTTAAAAGCCTTGCTAATAACAATCTGGAACTTTCCCATTTTCAGGTGAAAATTTTCTGTGCTTGATTTTACCTAAAAGTGAAATATTTGGGTGGGGGGGGGAGGAATTGAAGAAACACATTTCAGCCACTTTTTGAGAGAGGGGATAAAACCCACCCAACAAAAAAGATTTTTCTCATGAAACAAAACAAAACAAAAAAATGTAGATAAGTGAGTTAAAAATTTTGGAGTAACTTTTGGAAAATTTGGCTTTAAAAGCCAACTTTGAACTGTCATGATCGATACAAATTATTATGGCACCTTCAGCTTCTGCTTATCTTCCTCATCCTCCAAACATAAATTTGGATTATCTTAAGAAAGGATGGAGGTGTCTTTCCAGAGCCAAGCATAATATCGAATAAAGTTTGACCATGAACATCTCATCTCTGCTAATTGTGTGGAAAGCTTTCTAATCAGTCTTCGCAAGACGTTGGACATACAAACTCTGTCAGACAAAAGACCACAAAAGGAGACTACAAAGGTGTATGCTATTGAGATCTAGCTCAAAATCACACATTTATCATTTGACTCCACTTTCTGGGAAAAGTAAGCATGTTAACTAGCCAGTGATGCTATATCACTGGGAGAACAGCATGCAGATACGTGATGGAATACAATGACAGAGAGGGTGTGACAAACACCTATGGTTCAGCAAGATAACTGAGACATTTTCCCAATTAAGGGCCTGAGCCAAAGCCCAGTGGAGTAAATGGGAGTCTTTCAATTGACTTCAATGGGCTTTGGATCATGGCCTAAGACCTTTCTGCAATCAGAAACAGCAAAATTGCAAAGAATTTGTCTTCAGATATCCAGGTGTGAGGTATGCAAATGGATGGCATTGTCACAGGAGTGGGAATAAACAGAAGTGGATTATTTATTCCTTACATTTTTCCTTTAAAATGATAAGTATTCTGACTGATACCTTAAAGTTTGTTGATTGTTCTAGTATGGCCATTTTTGAGCATGGATTCAAGTTCTGATTTCTGAATTGACACATTTATTTGGGTTCCTCCCACCCCCACCAATGCAGAATGTCTCCAAGAACAAGAATACAAAGTTCTGCATTTTGAAGCATTTTACTGACAATCCTCCACCCCAATCACATGCCTGGTTTTAAAAAACCTCAGTGACCATGCTTTGTCATAAAAAAAAAAAATCAAAGCACTAAGACATATCCGTCAACATTTCCACCAAATTCTTTTTACAACAGAATTTACAAGGATTTGGGCAGATGGGCGCAGAATGAGCCATCAGTTCTTATTCCAAACAGTGCAACCCTTGCCTTTAATTTGTCTTTCATTCAGTTTTACATCTGGTCTCCAGATTTCTGCTTTCAAAAATCATGCAGCTGTACTATGCAATGTGTTTTTTTTATTTATTTTTACATAGCACTGTAACCACATACAAAGCTTTGCAATAGTTTAAAATCTAAAGGCAGAACTAGGACAGTAAACAAATATAAAGAACCATTTATGGTCATTATATGTTGTGGCGACGACACAGGAAAGGAAATAGAACACCAGGTTTGTGGTAGCTAGAGAGCTTCACAAGCTTCAAGCAAAAAGCCTCCCAGGAAAACTTTTCCTGGGGTTTTTATTCTTCTCCTTACTTTGTTTACAACTCTTCTTAGTGGTTACATTTCTGCGCATAGAGAAGCCAGGCAGTATACATGCACACAAGATAACGGACCCATCTCTTGAGCGCGTGAACACCAGCTGCGAGGGTGATGTCAGGTTGCCAATAAGTTTCCCAAATACAGACACTGGGACAAGGTCACTCCTGCCTCGTTGCCAAGGGAACAGTTTGCCATTCTCGTGGGCATACGATTCGGGAACAACACATTCCTACAATATGTTAGCTGCAGTTTCATAAAGCAGGTGGGTTTTCAGGAAATCTTTGGAGGCCTGGCATATGTGAATGAGGAGGCTGCTATAAATGCAGAGCACAACAAAAAGAAAGTGAGCAAAATGAACATGGCAGATAAAATAGGTAAAGTGAAGCTAAAATCTGGAGATAAGTCATGTTCTTAGTAGACATTGGTTTCACAGTTTATGAAATTAGAACAATTCTGTTATGCCAAAGTTGAAGAAATTCTAAGTTATTCGTATCCCACTACATTTTCCAAGAACAAATTAACATTTATGATTTAGATTGCAAGATCTTCAGAGCAGGAATATTGGGACAGATTATCTCCCGTGCAGGACAAAAGAGAGGCCATCCAGAAGGTAGCTACGAGTTTATGATTATCAAGCTACTTGAGACTTGATGTATGCTAGAGCTGCCTAGTTATGGGGTGACTAGTGCTGGTGTTCAGAAGAGAGCATGTACTACACTCTTCCAGTTGTCCTGAAGCTGCAATGCACCTCCAGGGGGATGGGGATAGAGAAAGGGAGAAAGTGGGACCATGGCCCTAACCCCACTCCTGCACTGGTCCATAGGTGGCCTCACTGCTCATGGGAGAAAGCTGCTTTTCCCAGATAGGGTGACCAGACGTCCCAATAAAATCGGGACCGTCCTGGTATTTCGGTGTCTGTCCCGCGTCCTGACCGCTGGCAGCACTGTGTTTTTTTTTTGCTCAGCTGGGGCAGGACTCGGCTTTTTATTTATGTATTTATTTTGCTCTGCTGGCGGGCACCCCCCTCCCCCATGTGTCCTGATATTTTCTTCCCCTCATCTGGTCATCCTATTCCCAGAGCTCTCTGAGGATGATCACCAGGTAGTCACCATCCGCTTGTCTACACTAGCTCTCCCTCCATTGCTGCCATGAGTGGATCTGCATCAATGACAACAATGGTGGGAAATATAATGAAAAAGAGTCTAGTATAGACAAAGCCTTAATCTCATTGGGTTTGGTTCTCAGTTACACCATGGCTGCTTTACACTGAGCCGGCAATATCAAAAGGCCTTACAGTGGGTGTTGCTTGAATGCTCCTTTACTGTGCCAGTGGGGTGTAAAGAGGTTTTATTATACATGAGAACTAGACTTGGGCGGGGGGGGGGGGAGAATTATACATGAAGGAAAACACTATACAGCATGAATAAGGGAGCCAGAATCAGGCCCCAGAATGACTAGTGATATCAGAGAAATCTAAATTATCATTATGGATTTTTGGAAAAGGAATCTTATTTCTCTATGTGGCCATTTGAAATGGCTCTTATTTATTTTTAAGGAGTACAATAGTCTAACCAAATATACCAGCCCAGAATACTGCAATAATACGACTGCAAACTGTTTTTGGAAAAATACTATAAAAACCTCTTTTGTATTTAAGAGGGTGGTTTTGATGCACCCCATTGTTTGTACAAACAGCACCTGCCAATATTTGGTTTATCACTTATATAGGTGTGCTTTGTTTTGCCAGGAAACCATGCAAAGAAGGCGCCCTTTTTAAAGGGAGAGTACAGCAAGGACAAAAGTATTGAGAAGGAAAAGCTCTAAGAACAGACTTAATCTCTGTCAGATATTTCTACTATCACCAATTACTGCTCTAAAACAGAATTAGAAACAGTTTATTATTCAGTATTCCTTCATAGTGTTACTTCACTCGAAGCTGCATTCAGCTTGTTTTGCACTGCATCATTAATGCCCAATAGCTCTAAAGAGACATAGCTGACCCCAGGAGGAATATACTCATGTAGATGTACCAATAGCATAGAAAAAACTGTAGTGGCATCTACACTATCCTGTTCTATATTGGCAGTGTAGGGGTCTTGGCCCAGGGACCTGATCCCCAGCGGCTGTAATGGCTGGTTGGGGTCATTGACAGTCAGTATAATGCCCAGCAGTCTCAGAATTCCTCTAATTTACACTGAGGGGACAGGTCTGAGCCCAGCAGATGACATTTAAAGCCAACTTTGCATGACATCTCCCTCTCATTCCTGTGTAGTATTGTTCACTTAGGGTTACCATATTTCAGGTTCCCAAAAAGAGCACACTGGGAGGAGGGGGTATTTGGGGGATGCTGGAGGGGTGGGGGTGTAATGGGAGGAGTACGTGGGGGTGCTGGAGGAGATACCTAGAGGGGTGCTGGGTGAGCAGTAGAGTTGGGGATGCTGCGGGGGGGTACCTGAAGTGGGGGTACTCACTGGAGGTGAGGGGCAGTTTCACTCCCTGTCAAGGTGTCAGGGCAGCTGGCACAAGCCCAGGACCCAGCACCAGCCATCACTCAGCACCTGCCCTTCCACAGGGCTGGGAATGGACCAATCAGCTGCAGGTGCAGGGGAGGGACCAATCAGGAAGCAGACCAATCGCAGTTCTTTCTGAGCTTCAACGTCTGCACTGCAAAAAAACCCAGACTTTGACTCTTGTTTCAAAAATCCACCTGGACGGAGAGCAGGCTACCAAAAAACAGGTCATATCTGGAAAAACCCAGATGTATGGTAACTCTATGCGCACTCCTCCTCCACAGTTACGAATTGGGACTTTTAAGTTTAACTTTATTGTTTAGGTTGATGGAATTGACATATGTCAGCAAAACCAGGTCAGTAGTATATGATATGTTGGCAGTGATATGCTCTGCTGCCTTTCATTCAAAATAAGTATTTTCTCTGAATAAAACAGCTTTAAGTAAAATGATTAGGGGTTTGGAACGGGTCCCATATGAGGAAAGATTAAAGAGGCCAGTACTTTTCAGCTTGGAAAAGAGGAGACTAAGGGGGGATATGATAGAGGTATATAAAATCATGAGTGATGTAGAGAAAATAGATAACTTTTCCTTATTTACTTATTCCCATAATACAAGAACTAGGGGTCGTCAAATGAAATTAATAGGCAGCAGGTTTAAAACAAACAAAAGGAAGTTCTTCTTCACACAGCACACAGTCAACTTGTGGAACTCCTTACCTGAGGAGGTTGTGAAGGCTATGACTATAACAGTGTTTAGAAGAGAACTGGATAAATTCATGGAGGTTAAGTCCATTCATGGCTATTAGCCAGGATATGTAAGGAATGGAGTCCCTAGACTCTGTTTGTCAGAGGGTGGAGATGGATGGCAGGAGAGAGATCACTTGATCATTACCTGTTAGGTTCACTCCCTCTGGGGCACCTGGCATTGGCCACTGTCGGTAGACAGGATACGAGGCTGGTCTGACCCAGTATGGCCGTTCTTATGTTTTTATGTTCTTATGTAAGTACTGGAGCATTTTCTTTTTTCAGATGGGAAAGTAACTTTTAATCAGGCTCATCAATCAATTAGCGGGAAGTCAAGGAAGGGCTATATCCGAAGACAGCATATCAAAACATTAACTATTTGAATCTGGTTGGTGGACAGACACGTGATTTGGGTATTCGGCCTGAGGCAAAAGCCTTTACTTGAACAAAAAACTGTGACTAAGAGAAAAATAAGATTACTTTTTGTCCCATGCATGTATATTAATCTGTGTTTTACTGTGTGACATGTGAGCCTTTGTTTGGACTATTGATTCATCACAGACAAACAGGAAGAAAGAGGAGAGGGGAGTAATGATTAATTTACTAAGGAATACTAGCACAAAATTAGGAAAAGGAAAATTAGGCACTACAGTAATACAAACAATAAAATAAGATAGGGAAGCATGGTTTGAGCAAGGCTGGGCAGATCTGAAAATGATTAACACTTCCATGGCATATGCAGATGTTTTAATGACATTAGTACTCAACAGTGTGCATTTCTGTGCAGTGGCATAGCCAGGTGGAGGGAACAGGGGGAGCGATCAGAAAAAAAGTGCCACCCGCTGCAGAGCTTGTACTCACCCGGTCTTCGGCGGCACCTCGGCGGCGGGCCCTTCACTCGCTCCGTGGGGCTTCAGCGGCGAGTCCTTCAGTGCCGCCGAAGACACCCGGAGCGAGTGAAGGGCCCACCGCCAAAGACCCAGAGCACCGTCCCATCAGTAAGAGCGCCACCAGGTGAGTAAAAGTGCCGCAGCGGGTGGCACTTTTTTAACTCACTCACCCGCTGTGGCACTTTTACTGACGGGGCGGTGCTCTGGGTCTTCGGCGGCGGGCCCTTCACTAGCGCCGAGTGTCTTCGGTGGCACTGAAGGACCCGCCACCGAAATGCCGCCAAAGCCCCACGGAGCGAGTGAAGGTCCCGCCGCCAAAGACCGCGCCACAGCAGGTGGCGCTTTTTTTGTGAGTGAGTTAAAAAGGCACCACTTTGGGGTAATGTGCTCAGGGGGAGCAGCCGCTCCCCTCCCCCAGCTACGCTACTGTTTCTGTGTTAATTAATTCAGACAGTGTTGACTTTCTCTGGCCTGTAAAAGTAGGGTAGGTCTCTTAAAAGTACTTTGTGGCATTTTCACAAGTCCTTTTCACAGTATTTCTGCACCCTCACCGACAATCCCGTCCAGGACAAGGAATGCAGAGGAACACCAAAAAGAAAAATAATGAGGGAAGAAGTCAACTGTGTTTTATTTATTTAAACTTCAAGAAAGGTTCTTTTGAGGCTTGGTATGTTTTATGGGTGAACATTTAGGACCTCTGTTATTTTATCTGGGCTGATCATAAATCCGTAGCCTAATCCACCAAACACAAATATTCAGTGCCTCATAATTTATTGAAGAGGGTATAGAAGACCCTCAGATATTATGATAAGTACCACAGAAAAGTCTATAAGTAAATAGCATGTAGTGTTGTTGTATCTGGGTCAGTCCCAGCATATTAGAGAAACAAGGTGGGTCTTTTATTGGACCAACATCTGTTTGTGAAACAGATACGTTTTGAGCTTATACAGAGCTTTTGTTCAGGTCCATGAAACTTAGCCCTGGTGTATACTACAGAGTTAGGGCAACACAAGGCAGTTTACGTCAACCTAACTCTGTAAGTGTCTATACTAAAATGCCACTACCACTGATGTAACTCGCCCACTATGCTAACTTAATAACTCCACTTTTGTGAAAGCATAGTGCTTGGATTGACATAGTTAGGTCGATGCAGTGTTAGTGGAGACACTGCGTTGCTTACATTGACTGTTGCTATCTTGCAGAAGCCATCCCACAATACCCCACACTGACAGTTAAATCGGTGCAAGAGCTCCTGGTGAGGGCGTGCACCGCCAACACAAGGAGCACAGTGTGGACAGACAAAAGCAATTTAATTACTAAGGTGACTGTACATCAACATAACTTAGGTCGACATAATTTTGTATTTTAGACATACCCTTACTCAGTGTCACAGCTAAATACAAGCTGGAACAGATTGTTTAGCATAAGTAGATAACACATTTCAAGGTACCATTCAAGGTGAAGTGCCGCATTAATACCCCCCACTCCCTACCCGTGGAGTCATAGGGAGGAAGGTGTGTGTGTGGGGGGGGGAAACAAGTTGATGGTGAATTATAGATTGTTGTAATAAGCCATAAATCCAGAGTCTCTATTCAGTCTCTCAGATTTCCACCATAACTTTAACAACCACCATTCATCCATTAAACTCTCTCTCTGGAACATTCCCACCCCGCATCAACTTCCTGGACACTACAATCTGTTCAACAATAGAACTCTACAGACAAGAAACCTATAGATCACCACACCTACCTTCATAGATCCAGTAACTACCCAAACACACCAGGAAATCTATCATCTACAGCCAGGCACTCAGATACCACAGAATATGCTCCAAAAAGAAAGTCCAGGATGTACACCTTGACACACTGAAAACCACCCTCACCAAACAAGGACACTCCACCAGAGATGTAGATCACATCTTGGGATGGGCCACCCAAGTACCCCGAGAGAACCTACTTCAATACAGAAATAAAACCCCCTCCAACTGCAAACCCCTAGTTGTCACAAACCACCTCACAATGGAACCCATAGGGGGTATCATAAAATATCTGCAACCCATTCTGAATGAGGACCCCATCCTGAAAGAAATCTTTTTTGTACCTCCTCTTCTGGTCTTCAAACAACTCCCCAAACTCTCTAAGCTCATCATTAGAAGCATGCTCTCTACAGACCAGGACACACCAACTCAAAGCGGCACCAGACCCTGCCAGAACAGCTGAAAAAAAACTGTAGACATAGCTCCACTGATACAATGATCAACATCCCCCACAACACACCTTTCAAGATCCATGGGTCTTACCCATACCTATCACAACATGTGGTGTACCTTATCCAGGGAGCTAAATAACCCAGTAGCAATGATGTGGGTGAAACCAGACAATCACTACACTCTTGAATGAGCTCACACAGGAAATTGATAAAAGACAAAAACACCATATCACCTGTGGATGAACTCTCTTCACAAAGCAATCACTCTATAGCTATCCTCTCAGTCCTCATCCTCAAAGGAAACCTGCATCACACTTTCAAAAGATGAGCCTGAGAGCTTAAATTCATAACTGCTACATACTAAAATTAATGGACTGAATAGAGACACTGGATTTATGTCTTATTACAACAATCTATAATCCATCAACAACCCTCCCCCTCAGCTGCTTCCCCCCCCCCACCTTTTCCCCCCCCTTACTTGGGGGGGGGGGGGGTGTTAATAGGCCTCTTTGCCTTGAATGGTCCCTTACAATATGTGCTAACTACTTTTGGTAAACAATCTGTTCAACCTTGCATTTTGCTGTGATGCTGGGAGCCCCTTTCCCAAACTTGAAGAAGGGCTCTGTATAGCTCCAAAGCTTGTCTCTCTCACCAGCAGAAGTTGGTCCAATAGGAGATATTACCCACCTTGTCTCTCTGTAAATAAATAGGAAAGAATACATACTGCTACTTCTTTCTTCTACCTTAACTCTATAGTGGCTGGGTGGGTGTGTGGGTGGGTGTATGCATTCACACGCATATGGATGCTTGATTGAATGAGGAGGGTGGGGGCCTATTGCAATTACCAGGGAGAAAAATGTGTCAGAGTTTTTGGTGATAGTGAAGTTGACAATCCTATTTGCGGGCTTTCTGCCCAGTGAGTGATAAGTTTCCTCTTCCTGGCCCACACCGTCCCTCCACAGGATGATCTTATGTGCATGGAGGAGAATGCTGCTTCTATGGCATTGTCCCTGCCCTCCCTATCTTGCAGAGGGAGTGTTTTCTCCTGCAGACAGACCAGATTTCTGGTTGGCATTTAATTCAGCTCTGACCTGGGTTAACACAAGCTTTGTCCTATCCACAGTCACTACTGAGCAACTGCAAGCAAACCTACCAACAGCAGCAGAGCTCCCAATCCGAGCTGTGCTACTAGAAGCAGTTTCTAGCCCATCAATCTAGAAGGTTGGAAGGCCTAATTCAAACACCATGGCTCCCAAGTGCCTTCCCAATTGAAGAGATGTTTTCCAGAAAATAGAATGAGGCTGACCTCCCAGAATTTTTCTGTTTCTCTGATTCCACTCCTGCAAGTTTGCCTGTGGTAGGTGGCAAATTATATTTCATCCTCCTTGATAAGAGAGCAGACACATGGGTTCCATATCAGAGACTCTTTGTAATCATTTGCTGATGTGTCCACGACGTCTTCCTTGTATTTCCATCTACCTTTGCTTCATTGGATTGAAGCTTGGGACTCAGCTCCCTCTTTGCCCTGGAACAACCTGCCATATAAGCCCACTCTGTGGCAGCTCACACAAATAGATGTGCCTTGGAGAATGCCCTGAAGGTCAGACTCAGGCCATTCTGCACCAGGGATGGAAGCCAGTTCCAGAGCAGAAGGGCCCCCATGAAGAGTGCATTATCCCCAGCACCCTATCTTTTAAAATGAAGGGAATCCAATCCCAGTGCCTCTGCTGATGGCAACTGTAGAAGTATGGTATGGGGAAAGAAATGGTCACTCAAGCAGCAAGCCACTCAGGGGTTTAAAAAGAAAAAACAAATCCTTAAATACAGTCTGGAAAACAATAGTCTACCAGTGCAAGTCATACAGCACAGGTGCCACATGCTGCCACCAAGAAACACTGCTTAATAGGCATACTGTCACATTCTACTCTAGCTTGAGTTTCCAGATTGATCTAAAGTGTGATGCCAGGGTGGGAGCATTGCTGTAATCCAGTCATGAGGCATGGATCACAGAAGCGCAGTATGCAGTTGAAGCAAATGGTCACAAACTCCTATCTAGGTTCAGATAGTTAAAAGCATTACTAAAAACTACTACTATATGATCATCTAACAGAAGCAAGGGATTCAACAACACCCCCAGATGACATATGGACATCAGCCCAGATACATTCTATTAGTAAAAAGAATAGTCAGGCTTGGTCTCCGTAGTTTCAGGTCATTTTTACATAGGACATTTGAGGTCCAATCTTGCAGCCCCTCCACACTCACAAATCCTATTGAAGTTTACATGAATTCTGAACATAGAGACTTCCAGGATCAGGCCATTAAATGCACTGATGTTAAAATTCAGACCTTAGCTTTCAAAAGCATTTCACAAATCAGATAAGATGAAGACATTATTTTTATATTATATATTATAATTATATTAATTATATTATAAATTATGGCTTTTGAGGTTACTAGGTTTTTCCCCACAAAAATGAAATACATAATTAAAAGAAGCTAGATGTACCTATAAAACTTGATTAAAAAATACAAAAACAGGGAAACTGAAATATTTTTTGAATAAAAAAATTGCATTGTCTATTAAAATAATACATTCATTCTGATTAATACGTTTTCTGCCTGTAAACTGGTACTCATTAGTGCCCGTAATAAAACATATCAAAACAAAATGGAAGGATGGGTCTGTGTTATGGCACTAGACTAGGACTCCGGTGATTTGGGTTCAGATGGTAGCTCTCCTCTGTGCTTCTTTTGTAACCTTCAACAAGTCCATTAATCTCTCAGTGCCTCACTTCCCTATCAGTCAAATAGGGAAACTACTACTTTTTCCTACCCTTGTTCTTGTCCATGTAGATCCTGATTCCTGCAAATACTTATACACTAGGATATTTTAACTCACATGAGTAGTCTCATTTACATCAATAGGATTATTCAGGGTTTAAAGGTGCACACCACATGTTTTTTTCAGGATCGGGGCCTTAGAATGTAATCACTTATTATCCTATGCACAGGATCAGGCGCTTGATCTTACTTGGGGAGTTTATGCACAACTTTAATAGTACTAAATACAATAGACACTTGTAGAAGCCAGCCATTTTATTTCCATCATTATATGAAACTAAAAATCGGTGGAACTATATTTGAACAAATCTAATCTATCAGAAAATCAACACAGTACCAGTAAGTAAGTTTTTGCAAAGGTCAAGCAGGACACATGTTCTTTTGAATTGCCTATTTAGCCTCATATCTGCTTTTCTACAGAAGAGACAAGAACAAATTAGGAGTTAACTACCTACATTTGGCTTTCGATTTTGCTCGAATAATATAGAGGTGATTCATGATAATGTTTTATTACTTTCATAAGACTGATATCAAGAGGAGTTTGAAAGATGCTCTGAAAAGTTGTGAAAAAGAGAAAATCCTATCTTAGGGAAAAAAATAGATAAACTGATTTTCAAATGCAACATGTTTCAGCTGCTATACCAACACAGTGGGTTTCATCTGTAGCCATCTATAGTTTTTGTCAGTCTCATAGTCTGCATCTCCAACATCCTGGCATTCACTATTTCAACAAAACCAAAACCAAAAAAGAATGTGAAATGTGTGTTTTAGTTCTCAATTATCATTAATATGCCAAATATACAGATTATTTCTTTTATTTCTAGTTTCTAGTTTCTTACTAGGGATGGCTGGAAAGCAAGGATTCCATTTAATTAAAAAAAAATTGAGATTTCACAATTCCGTATTGGAATGAAAATGACACCGTTTGAAATTTTTCTGAAAAAGCAAGAGACAGAGACCCACTTCCCCAGTCATTAGGGTACTTATCTAGAAAGTGGGAGACCCATGTTCAAGTCCCTGTTTCAAATCATGAAGAGTAGCTATTTAAACCTAGGTTTCCCCCATCCCAGCTGAGTGCGCTAACCACTAGCCTGAGGCTGGAGATTACTAGCTTGTGTTTCCTCCTCTACCCTGGACCTGAGAAACTTTCCCAACAAAACTTTCTGGTTTAGATGAATAGTCAGAAGAAGAAACAATATATTTTGTCAAAAAAAATTACCCAACCAGCTCTATTTTTCACATTGCTGTTCCTGGAATCTTTTTATTTCTTTTCCATCATGATAATTAAAAGAGAAAATAATTTCTTCCTCTATCATATGCACAACATGAAGTCTTGCTTCTATGCAGTACAGTATTGACTATTTAGACTGTAATCTCTAAATGTCAGACTAAAATCTTCTCTCCAGCCATCTCTCATTTTTTCCCCTGAAAAGGTCAAAAATGATGAACTACATTCATATATCTATCATCTGGTCAGAGGAATTCTTCTCATGGTATTTTGAAGCACTCTGGTCAGACAGTGAGCATAAGAACTCTGCATCTTCTTTAGTCTAATGCTTATTTTCTAGATTTCTTCTCTTTGCATTTTTTGTGCTGTCGCCTCTTGTGCTTCCTTTTGTTCTCTGGCACTTTTGAGGTCTCAACATTTTGTGGGTCACCAAATCTTTTTCATAAATATTTATGATGAATGGAATCCATGCCATAACACTGTCACGTAATCTTTCATTTTAAACAATAGCACATTCTATACTCTTCATGTATTCAGTAATAGGAAAGCGAGTTTTGGCTACTATAGCCAGCTTCCCTGGCTATCTGTGGCTGTTGCAGGTAGAATGTGTTCCATGTATGTGCTTTGCTGATGAGGGATGGACTTCTAAATGGGGTCTTTGCACTCTGAGCAGGTGAATGTATATGTGGCTATAAGTGGAATGATACTTCTGTGTCTATAATTATTTCACACTTGGGGTTTTATTGTTACTGCTGGATTGGATTTTTCAAATTAACCCGTGTGAGGATTTACGCCCCTCCTTACAGGGCAGCACGGCCTAATGGCCAAAGTCCATATAACCGCACCTGGTTGCAGGGCAGTACGGCCTAATGGCCAAAGTCCATATAAGCGCCCCTGGTTGCAGGGCTGTAGGACCTTACTACTGGCTCAGCGAGGGGGTCCTACCGAAACACGCTGAGGCTTACCAAGGTCAAGATACCAGTCCGTCACCTCCCCCGGGTCGCTCCCTACTGGCTTGGGAGTTGGGATCTCCCACGGATCCCAGGGTTCTCCACGAGTCTCCGGATCCGTTGCCTCCTCTGGTTCCCCCCGCAGTAGGGGTTCGTGCCGGCCTATAGAAGCCTCTGTTCCTGGCAGCTTCAAGAGTGTCGGCTGGTCCTCTGCAGGAGCTTCCCAGTTAGGTTCTTTCCCTGCAGCCGCCAGCCCCGACTGAGCTGAGTTCCCTCCTTTTTTACTCAGTGAGCATCTGGAGCATGCCAAGTACGAACGGGGCGGGACTTCCTCTGTCAGAGCTACTGGTCTGACGTCGCTGGGGCTAGTGCGGGGCGGTGCTGCCCCATCACAACCCCATTAAGGACAAAAAAGTGGTGACAAGTAAATATGATATGATATGATATAATAAAGAAAGTATGGTAAAAAAAATAGGGCTAGTTAATTTAAAAACCAGCTGGAACATGCTCCTAAAATTAAAATAAACTTGAAATGATTCCTTTTTGAATTTGGTAAGGTTGGTCAATCTTTATTTTCCATTGAAACCTACTCCTGAATTGGAGATTTCTGCCTGGATGCTGAATTGGAATTGTCAAAATTGTGTGACAGAGGATTAGAGCGTTCCAGAAAATGAAAATTCAATCCCAAAGGACATTCTGATATTCAACACATTTTGTACACAAACTATTGAATATGTTAGCTGAATGTAAAGTTAAAAAATTTGATTGAGAAATGTCAAAATAAAACAGTTGAGACATTTTGAAATGAAATACTGATTTTAAATGAAATTTTTCCTTTTGAATTAATATTTAAATTTGAAGTGATATTAAGTCAAATTGACAATTTAAATAAATTGGTCTGAGTCAACATTTGCAAATGTAATGTTTTGGTTTGTTTAGAAAAGCTACTTTGGAAAATTGAAAAATTTATTCAAAAATCATTTTCCCCAACAGAAAAGGATCATTGTGGTGAAAATGCTTTTTCTGATGGGAAAAAAAAATGCAGTGGAAAAATTTCAACTAGCTCTGGAAAGGATGGGTTTTCAGTTGTTTTGTCCTGATGAGAAGCAAGAAATACTAGTTTCAGAATGGTAGCCATGTTAGTCTGTATCAGCAAAAACAATGAAGAGTCCTTGTGGCACCTTAGAGACTAACACATTTATTTGGGCATAAGCTTTTGTGGACTAGAATCCACTTCATCAGATGCATGGAGTGGAAAATACAGTAGCAGGTATGAAAAAGTACATGAAAAGATGGGAGTTTCCTTACTAAGTGGAGGGTCAGTGCTAACGAGACAATTCAATTAAAGTGGAAGTAGGCTATTCTCAACAGTAGAATACCAAGGGAGGAAAAATCACTTTTGTAGTGGTAATGAGGGTGGCCCATTTCAAACAGTTGACAAGAAGGTGTGAGTAACAGTAGGGTGAAATTAGTATGGTAAAATTAGGTTTTGTAATGACCCATCCACTCCCAGTCTTTATTCAGGCTTAATTTGGTGGTATCCAGTTAGCAAATTAATTCCAGTTCTGCAGTTTCACGTTAGAGTCTGTTTTAGAAGATTTTTGTTGAAGAATTGCCACTTTTAAGTCTGTTATTGAGTGTCCAGGGAGATTGAAGTGTCCTCCTACTGGTTTTGAATATTGTAATTCCTGATGTCAGATTTGTGTCCATGTATTCTTTTGCATAGAGACTGTCCGGTTTGTTCAATGTACATGACAGAGGGGCATTGCTGGCACATGATGGCATATATCACATTGAGAACACCTGATTCTCATGAAATTTCCCACTCACTTTTGTAAGCCAATGAGGACTGGATTTTTTGGATAAGCTTAATGAAGCATCTGGATTTTAGGTGCATATCTGAACAGATCTGAAACCACAAATAATTTCTCTGTCAATATCAGTATTAACTTGCAATTAAATACCAAGCATTCTGGAAGGTATATGAAGAGTTAGGAAGCCTCTCTCAGACCACAGTGAAACAAGTTGCAGATTGCAGTTATTTTTTTTTCTGTTTGCCAGAGTGTGGATCTAAACAGCTCGCTGCCGCTCTAGTTCTAATTGCATTTACTCTGCAAAAAGAATGAAAAGTGTAGGAAAGCAATTGAATTAGGTACATTAGTATGTCTTCGGGGGGGAAAAAAAACCAATTTGTATGCCAGTCAGAATGTTTTCCATATTGAGTATCATGGAGAATTCTGCCTCAAATATCAATGTTATTTGACACTGCTTGAGCAAAAATGACATGAGCGCCCAAGCCCGCGACATTCTAAAAAGCCACTGGTGATGTCAAGGCTAGCTATGCTGCAAATGTTCCTTAAAAAGCTACTAGCAGGTATATCATAATATCTTAGCCCATAGCAATGATGAATATATTTACCAGATCATGACGGGAAAAAAAGCCCCACCACATTCAGGCAAGCTAGAGTAATTTTGTACTTGTGCAATTGATTTTTGCATTGTTGATATATGCAGAAGCTACAGTGGCACTAAATTAGGGACAGATTTTGTACCACTCACACTGCAGTGAATGAAACTACTCATGTGAATATATTCTACTCAACATGAGTAGAGGCTTCGAATTGGGCACTTCCAAAGCAGAGCTTCTGAAAGCATTTGTCCTAATGGGCTTGATGCTCCACTCCATCCAAGATGTGCTTGGACAGAGCAAAGAGGGAGGGGTGCAGTTGCAAACCTCATTGCAGCTGATCAATTCAGAGCTGCCCATCCCCAGTGCAAGTTAGGGCTGCACCAGGTCATATGGTTTATCACAGTGGTTCTCAAACTTTTTTTTCACGGACCACTTGAAAATTGTTGAGGGTCTTGGCGGACCACTTAATGATCTTTCCAAATGCTGTTTGTACCGTTAACTAACTATTGTAAAACACTTTGGATAAAAGTGCTATATATAAAAAAAAACCTTACTAATAATCAACATTTTTTGCTCTACAAATAAAAGCACACAACTCATATTTTCATATCAGTAGCCTTACCTTTATAATGCAATGGATGTGCCCTCTCTCTCCCGCCATGGCAGCCCCTGAACTGGGGCTGGGAAGTAGGGGGCTCTCTCCCCTGCCACAGCAGCCACAGAGCTGAGGCTGGGAAGGAGGGTCATGTCTCCCTGGCAGCCGCAGCCCTGGAGCTGGGGAAAGTCGCCTCCTTTTCTGGCTGCACAGCCCTGCATGTCCCAAATTCCCCCACCCCCTCTTCTCACCCCACTGCCTCCTCCCACCTACCTCCTATTCCCCAAGCACACCACCTCACCTTACATGTGCATGGGGTCCAGACACTTAATTAGTGGAGCCATGTCTGTATGGCTCCACTAATTAGGTGGGTGGCCCTTCATTCTCTTGTGTGCGGCTGCCCATGCACGCACCTTAGAGGGAGCTATCCATAGACCACCTGAATGGAGCTCGTGGTCCATGGACCACAGTTTGAGAACCTCTGTTTTTTCAGATTGGAGAATCTGTCCATATAAGTTAAGGATTTCTAGTTACTTTGAAGGTTGCTTGAGTTACAAGTGAAGCTGGTTGGAAAACTGAATTTCATTTTGAGAAGTTTTGAGATTTTGGAAAATTTTTCATCCCACATCAAATCTCCTGGAAGCTGCCTGGGTTCTGTTGGAAGTTTTATTGAAATTAACATGTCCCCACAGAATGTTTTATTTTGATTAATCAACATTGTGTGATGGAAAAATGTCCTGTTGGGAAGTGTCAAACTAGTTTTAGTTACAAGGCATGTTCTTCTGGATTTTGTGGAGGATTTTTAAAGATTATTTTTATTTATTATTTGTATGGCAGTAGTCTCTGGGAGTCCCAATCATGGACTAGCACCCCATTCTGCTAGGTGCTGTGCAAACAGAAAGATCAGAATTAAAATAAATGTGGAGGTGGGCAGAGTTTCACCTAGAGCTCTTGCTGGTGCACAAAGAAAAAGACAGCAAGCCTATGAGTAGTATTAGCTGGTACTAATCAGAAATCAATGTATTTAATTAGGTAATGTTAACTACTATGAAAGGGTTATTACTGAATGCAAATAAAGGCTGTAATACCTTTCTTAGGATACTTATATAAATGTGTCCATGGGTCATATGCTTCCTTAAGCAATTTTCTTTCATAGCAAGGCAAGCAACAAAGTGTGTAGTTGTGCAGATTCCCATAAATAATTCTCTCTTTGCAGGAAGCAAAGTTTCCCACCTCATAGCCACTGAAAATAGTTTCGGGTTTGGCCTCTTAAGTCTATAAATGTTCAAAGATCTGCAGAGGTCGTAGGATTCTTAGGAAGGTCAGGGGCAGGCCAAGGGCCTCCTCCTTGGTTTCCCCATTCCCTTAGCAGTTTGGCTCCCTCAAGAGTATCACCACCTTGAGGTGCCAAGTGACAGCTTCATTGAAACAGATGCATAGGGTGAGGGGGACAGAGCACTGCTGTTAGTTCAACCTGCGATCATTCCTAGGCAGGCTACAATGAGATCCACCCCAATCTCAATGCAGATAGATCTCCAGGAGTAGGTAGTGCATCTCCTGTTCTCTCCACTGTATGGGTTTGCCCACTTTTCTGTGGGCAGTTTGCTACTGTGACAGGGTGCTGATTAAGGAGGGCTTAATCGGCCCCCTGTCACTCCAGCCCCAATCAAGGGGAATGTATTGGGGCTGGTTGAACAGCCCTGTGCAAGCCTGGCAATGAGAAACAGCTGCCAGCCTAATCAGCCAGGGGCTATAAAGGCTGGCAGGAATGAAGCTGGAGGAGGAGGGGAAGAGAAAGGCCAGGCACAGAGAGGGCCGGGGCCCTGCCCTGCCCTGCCCTGCCCTCTAGTCTGCTGCTGGCAAAGTTTGGCTGTGAAAAAACAGTACATAGATAGCAAGGTGGTGGTGAGAAACAGCTGTAAATAAAGAGCACTGGTGTTTGCATTGGTCTGAGGTGTCCCTGAATGAGTGAGGACTAGCCACCATTCCAGTGTGAATGAGAAGGAATCCCCCGAGAGGCCTGGTAGACACGGCCTCGGCCTGCTTGCTCATCCACAGGGGCCTGGTAAAGCCACACTGGCTTATCCCTGGGATGAGGATGAAACTTGAGTGCGTCCATGGGAATAGGAAGCACTGTCAAATGGCCCAGGTGCCCCTGGAAGCCTGGGCAGGTTTTGCTGGAAATGAGTCAGGGTAGTGGAGGGGTTACCGTACCCAGTGGTACTGGGGATGGACTGGGACACCTGCCCAAAGGCGAAAGGAGGCAGTGGGGGGAGACGTCCAGGAAGAAAAAGGGGAAGGACCCTGAAGAAGGGAGGGGAGCCCCCTACACTAGGGAGGGGAAAGACCCTGGTCTTCAGGAAAAAAACAGAAGAAAACCCTAGACCATAGAGCCTGAATGGGGAAGACAAAGCAGTAGATGGGGAGGAACCAAGGAGTGCCTCAAAATAGAGCCCCCAGACAAGGAGACCCGGACCCCACTGGACAGGGTAGGAGAACCTGAGGCCCTGGGTGTCCTGGGTAGGTCAGGACTGATCCCAGTCCCCTGCCAGAGGGAAAGGGGGAGCAGCCAAGAGGACAAACCTGGGGATGCGACTGGTGTGAAGATCTGTGGGGTGGCTGTGAAGATCTGTGGGGCCGTCCACCTCCTATCTGGTGTATGTTCTGTGGGTGGGGGATGAACGAACCCCACAAGGATGACCCCGGGGAGCACCCAGTGGGAGGTGAAGGACTCCCCTGGAGTAACCCCACTGGTAGAGGGAGGACGGGCAAGGACAAACCTAGTGGTTACCTAAGGGGGGAGGTGTGTGACAGGGTGCTGAGTAAGGAGGGCTTAATCAGCCCCCTGCCACTCCAACCCAAATCAAGGGGAATGGATTGGGATGGTTGAACAGCCTTGTGCCAGTCTGGCAATGATAAACAGCTGCCACCCTAATCAGATAGGGGCTATAAAGGCTGGCAGGAAGGAAGCCAGAGGAGGAGGAGGAGCGGGTCAGAGAAAGGCCAGGCACAGAGAGGGGTGGGGCGGGGCGGGGCGGGGCAGAGCGGAGCCCTCTAGTCTGCTACTGGCCAGGCCTGCTGCTGGCACAGTTTGGCTGTGAAAAACTTGTACATAGATAGTAAAGTGGTGGTGGGGAACAGCTGTAAAGAAACAGCACTGGTGTTTGCATCAACCTGAGGCATCCCTGAATGATTTGCGAGGGAAGCAGGGGCAGAAACCATAGGAGTCCAGCTTATGCCTCCCTACAGCTACCTTCTGCCCTGTGCACGTTAGGCTCCGTGTACTGTCACATTGAAGGTAAATATATACAGGCTGTGACTGGTTTCCCTCAGGGTGCCACCAGGAACTGGGGTACCACTGAGCCCACCTGACCCACCGGCCTGGGCTCCCTTTACATTGTATTACTGTGACAGGCCCTCAAGCCCCCTCCAGCACACAAACAAGTAGAGACACACCCAGCTGCAGCTACACACAATTGCTGAGTTCAGCTCTGCATGGGAAGGCTCAACTAAGGCACCTCCCAGTTCCTAAAGCACGCACCCCCCTCTGGAGTGCAAACCTAAAATTATACCATCTTGTGCTGCACAGAGAACTGTACAGTGTAAGCTCATGAAATTTGCTTCCTCCCTCAATGTGGAGTGGAATATACACAGCTTTCCGCTCCAAGTTATGATTTCCACACACTGGTTTTAGACAAAACAAAGCAAGTTTATTAACTACAAAAAGATAGATTTTAAGTGATTATAAAGGATAGCAAACAGATCAAAGCAGATTACGTAGTAAATAAACAAAACCACAAACTGAGCTTAACATACGAGACAGGGTGAGAATTTGCTAATTCATATTCTGAGTGATAAACAGGCTGGCAGATTCTTGGCTTTGCAGCTTGGGTTTCCCATATTTTCATACACAGGCTAGAAATCCCATTTCGCTTGGGACAGTCACTTCCCCCCTGTTCAGTCTTTAGTCCTCAGGTGTTTCCAGGTGTGTTGTTGTAGGGAGAATGAGGTCCCCCCCATGTCATTTCCCCCTTTTAATATCTTCTTCCCACTTGCTGGAAAGCTCTTTTGCTGTGACCTGGGTCAAACAATTGCCATTTTGTAGTGTTACCTCTGAGAGGTTTCTATTGTACACAGTTCCTGGGGTAATCCTTGTGGTTCTGTACATTTCCTCAATAAGCCATTAACATTATTTGGCCTTTTTACTGTTGTACCTGAAAGGCTGTTTGTGGGTGTTTTCATCCTCACAACATGTTTCAGTAACACATACATAGCCAAACTTCATAACTTCACATACGATGATAGCACATACAATCCAATGAGATATTAACGGTCTAGCAGATCCAGACTTTTAGAATGATATCTCAGAAGGCATACTTTGTACAAAACATATCCTAATTACATGAAAGTGGTGAATATTGTGGTGCCAGGGTGTCACACAGGCCATCCTCTTAAAAGCAGTCTGTTCCTCCTCTCAGAAGTCATGCACCAAGCTAATTTCTAGAAGTGCAAGGATTGTGTGTTACCACGATAAGCTAGCCTTAAGGGAACTCTTCATTCTATTGCACTGTCAGTCACTTTTTGGGGGGAGCTAAATGTGGAATTAAGTTGTAATAAGGATTTAAAGAGGGGTTTGTTTGTTTTTTAATTTGTTTTAATTTTGTAAACTATCTTCAAAGTAGAAAATATGTATTCATGTGTATGTTGACAGTACCCAGTATATTATCAGTGCTACCAGGCCACTAATAAAAAATAAACGATATTCCAGATTTATTTTCAGAGGAATTTGGCAAATAAATTAAACTTAAACTGTACAGAACGGCAGAAATTAAAGTCTGAAGGAGGCATTGGACTGGAACTCAGGAGACCTGGTCTCTGTCAGAATCCTTGTGTGATCTTAGACGAATCACTTAGTCCCTGATCTAGAAGAGTTATGTACATGGATGGAGTCCAAATGACTCTATTGGGATTCCACATGGGTGCAGGGAGCCACCAATACATATCACTTTCAGGATTGGAATTTTAATCTCTGACCCTCAGCTCTCCATCTGTATAATGGAGATAATACTGCTTTATCCTTTCCTCCTCCCTCCCCCCCGTCTTGTCAAAGGCAGATTTACAATCTTACCACATGGAAATGTGCAGCACTTAGTACAATGGGGGTCTGCTCTTAGTTGAGGTCTTTAAATGCTACTGTAATGCATTGCTGTGCCAGTAATAAGTAAATTGAACAAATGTTGAATTTTCAATTACATTTTTTCTCCTTAAATGCATATGTTAACATCACGTTATTTCATTACATTTTACCATAAGATATTTAGGATGTGAAAAGTGACCAAGTTAATGATGCTGGTTTAAATTCCACTTTCAGCTAGTGACTTCAGTTTAGTTTATTACAGATTTACATTGGCATAACTGAGAGCAGAATTTGGTCCATCATGAGTAATTTGCAGCGAGGCTGGTAAAAGCAAATAGTCTAAGTAACTGCAAGCAATTAGCTACAAACATCTTTGAAATAATAAGCTTTTATACAACTATTTCATTTCCAGTGCAGTGTCTTCCAATGAGGAAGCCACAGCTTCCTTGTGGTATAGTAAATTATTTCTTAGTTGAGGAGAAAAAAACAGATGTTCAGAAAGCTTCTTTGCTGATAGTTGTGAGCCAGAATTAGTATTCAGTAAGCTGTTCTTCAAACACCAGCAGTATAAATATATTTGCTTTAACAATTATTCATCTATAAGAGAGAAAGGTGTGAGTATGTCGGGGAGGAGGGAGTCCAGTCTCTAAGTGCTGTAGAAAAGAAACTTGGTTAGTTTGACTTTAATTAGCATGTAACAGGCATTTAATGAGTGTGGCCTCAAAGTCTAATCCATCTAACTGCAAGTACTGTAACATTGGTTTAAAAATGTCATATTAACAAAGGGCTTTGGGAGAATGTTGCAGATCTATCGGCATTTTATGAATAGCACCGGGTGCCAGTCACCTGAAGCACTGGAAGTTCCAGCGCTATGATTTTGTCTTGCTTACACTGAAAGAGGCAAGCTCACTGAAGATACTGAAAACAGCCTATTTTAAATGTGATGGGTTTTGCTCTCATTCCTTAGGATTTCTGACAACCATGAAACAGGGATTTATTTGGGCAATTGGAAAGGAAATTTAAAATCATATAACTGACTCCACTGAAGTGCTAGAAATAGAATGGTGACGCCTCTGAAAGATATTTCACGCATTTTATAAAATATTCCCATAACTTAGCATTAACTCTTGGAAGTCATAGTTGGCCCACACAAATTGCGGGGAGAAACACACACACACACACACACACCCTTCAAAGAGATAGAGTGGAAAGCAAACAAACATTACACTGCTCTACAGCCAAAATGCTTCTGAAATAAATGTAGTCAAACTTTACTAATTCTGGGTCACTGAGAACGAAAATGATGCTTAAAATTGTTGATTGGGTCTAGTTTTCAAGATATGCTATTGGGTCAGTATATACGACCCTTGACTTGGGAATGGCGGAGGATAAGTGAGTTATAAAGGGAAGGGATCTCAATTTAAACCAGAAATGACTAAAATACATCTTTGACTGGATCTATGAATAAATCTATGACTGGGTTTGGACAGTACTTGCTTTTTAGGCAAAACAATGAATGATGCAATCTGAAGCTGGTATTGCATCATACGTGATATGAATTGCATCATGTTATTCCTAGAAGTCATGGAGGATGCAATCATAACGAAGCTTACATCACTCTGCTGAACAAATTGCCCTATATCAGCTCTAGAAATCATACAGTGTCGTGCTCTCTTATTTGTCAGTGTTTGATTTTGCAAAGGGACACATTTCTGTTTAGCCAAAGTGAGCAGAGATGACTCGGACTTGTGTGAACAGTGCAGATAACTTCTGCTATGTTTGTGGTGAAGTGACTTTTGCATCACAAAAGCGCAGTATAACCACTATGGTTAAGAAAGCCTATCACCTTTATTTTGGCTGCAAAATTGGAGCTCAGGACAAGAGGTGGGCCCCACACATATGCTGCAACACTTGTGCAACAAATCTTCGCCAGTGGTTGAACAGGAAAAGGAAATCTATGCCTTTTGCAGTGCCAATGATTTGGAGAGAGCCAACAGATCATACCAGCAATTGTTACTTCTGCATGGTGCCTCCGGCTGGGAAAGGTGTGTCAAAGAAGAAAAAGTGGACTGTGCATTATCCAAACATTCCATCAGCTATATGCCCAGTACCCCACGGAGAAGGACTGCCGGTTCCTGATGCACCAGATTCATTCTCACTTGAGTCAGACAAGGAAGAGGAAGAGGATGAAACTTCTGGTCCTGAACCATCAATGTCACAGGACCCACATTTTCTCCCATCCTCCTCCTCTGAACCACACCTTCTAACACAAGGTGAACTGAATGACCTTGTCAGGGATTTGGAACTACCCAAGGGTAAGGCAGAGCTGTTGGGCTCCAGACTACAGCAGTGGAATCTCCTGGCAGGTGATGTGAGGGTTTCCATGTTCCGTGACCGTCAAAAGGATCTTGTCCCATTCTTCTTCATGGAAGGTGATCTTGTAGCCTGCAACAACATCGATGGTGTGATGGCAGCCCTCAACATTGTTCACGATCCAGATGAGTGGAGACTGTTAATTGATTCATCGAAGACGAGTCTTAAAGCTGTTTTACTGTATAATGGCAATGTTTTGCCATCAATTCCAGTTGGTCATGCAGTCCATATGAAGGAAACCTAGGACAACATGAAACAACTTTTGAGGTGCATAAACTATGACCAACATCAGTGGCAGCTTTGTGGCGATTTGAAGGTTGTTGCTCTCTTGCTTGGTCTGCAGACTGGATACACAAAGTACTGCTGTTTTCTCTGCGAATGGGATAGTCGTGCAAGAGATTCCCACTACATCAAGAAAGATTGGCCACTCTGACAGTCATTGGAACCTGGGAGGA
The DNA here is from genome assembly GCF_002925995.2 of Terrapene triunguis. Taxonomy (NCBI): domain Eukaryota; kingdom Metazoa; phylum Chordata; order Testudines; family Emydidae; genus Terrapene; species Terrapene triunguis. Next base: position 4,759,434 of record NW_020664399.1, on the reverse strand, counting down.
AAAGTGTTCAGCATCCACCACTTGTTGAATCAAGGAAGATTTTGTTACCACCCTTACACATCAAGCTGGGTCTGATGAAGAACTTTGTCAAGTCCATTGACAAAACACAAGCAGCTTTCAAGTACCTCCGTGGAAAATTTCCAAGGTTAAGTGAAGCTAAGATAAAGGAAGGTGTCTTTGTTGGTCCTCAGATTCATGAACTTCTTCGAGATGATGCATTTGACCATGCACTGCATGGCAAGGAAAAGACGGCCTGGAAAGCCTTCCAGTTAGTGGCAATAAATTTTCTCGGAAACAACAAGGCAGACAACTACAGGTTGTTGGTGGAAAACCTCCTCAAGGCATACAAAAGCCTTGGTTGCAACATGTCACTAAAGATACATTTTTTGCACTCTCATCTAGATTTTTTTCCACCGAACTGCGGAGCAGTGAGCGACGAGCACGGCGAGTGATTTCACCAGGACATTGCAACAATGGAGAAACGCTATCAGGGCAAATGGAGCCCATCAATGCTTGCAGACTATTGCTGGACAGTGACAAGAGATGCTCCATTTAATGAATACAAGAGACAAGCCAAGAAGCACTGAGTAAACACTGAATAGACTATGTACAGAATAGTTTTTTGCCTTTTGTTTCATAATAAATTTTATTTATATAACCCTTTTGCTGATTTTTAAAGTGTTACATAAACAGGACAGGTGAAATATTATCATGTAAATCAACCATAAACACATGAAAAGACCTAGGTTTACAATTTATGATTAAAACTCTACTATCTACACAATATACATAGACATAAAATGTAAAAACTTAAATATCTTAGAAACAGTAGCCAATCAGTTGTTTTAATTGTCATATTTGAATTCAGCACATCAAAATACATAATAAATAGCACATTTTATCTCTGAAGCAGACAACTTCTCAAAAATTGTAGAACAGTGTTATAGGTAACTTAAAAAAAAGGCACTGCGGTTACAGTCCTGTACTTTTGTTCAAGAGAAGCTGGTTTGGAAAACAAAAACAAAAAACCCCCACTATTATTTCTGAGTTATAACTCCCCTACATGAAAATCATATGATAAGGACAAGCCAGCATAGAATCAGAGATATAGGGCTGGAAGGGACCTCAAGAAGTCATCTAGCCCATTCCTCTGCACTGAGGCAGGATAAAGTATGCCTACAACATCCCTGACTCCCATTATGAGTGGGAGAAGCATGCTTTGCCAATCTTCTAGAATTATTAGAGGATGTTGGCGAAATACTTCTTAAAAGATAATCAGTTTACATAATTGATCTGAACTTTCAACAAGCTTTTAACCACAAGAGGCTATTAAGGAAAATATGAAGTCAAGTAACAAGTGTTTAAATACAATCATGTATAGGAAACTTAAGAGAAAGGAATGCAAGAAACCTACAGGCCTGTATCCTTTAAGACATTCGCATCAGCAAGTTAGCATAAGGCTTGAGGCCTATGAACTTTGAACAGATAACTTTACACAGATAAATGGCAGTGGGAGAGAGAGATGTAGTCCTTGGGAGGTGCCAAAATGATAGCCACTGGTGATGATGGGGAAGGTGATGAGGAAGATGATGGCTAACATTTCAGGTTGTTCTACAGGAGATGGTGTGAGTATATGGATGTGCAGATGTACATTCTGTATTATCTCTGTCTACCTACTAAACTGGGATGTTTGTGACAGTGCTAAATGTATTAACAAACTATATTTGTAAATATAAAAGAGTTCCTATAGTGTGAGTGTGGCAACTGTGAGCATCAGGGTTCCCAACCAGATAATAATTTGAATAATACTGAGCCTGATCTTGGGACAAGAACCTGTCAACACTCAAAGTGATTACTGGGGATTCTTAAGTAATCAGTATAATTAATACATAATCTAAAGATCAGGTAATGGGGCAGACTGTCAAAAAACAGGGTAGACAGCCCAAATTGGTGGCATGTTCTATAATTAGATTTCACCAGACCAGAAGCAAATGTCAACTCCTGGATCACTAAATCAGTCTTACGAGGGAGTCCCAGACAGTCCCCTTATATTCTCCAGTCTATCTTGCCACCCAGAGAAACTGAACTTTGTGATAAGAGGTTACTTCAACCAAAAATCACTCCATATCAGGTTGCTCCCAGTCCCAAGAGACCAATCACTTATCCTAGATCAATTGATATTCCAGATCTTACACCAAAGACAAAGCTGGTAGCCAATTCTATAGTAAACTAACTTAAGGCTTATTAGTTAAGAAAAGGAAATGAGAATTGTTGACAAGTTAAAGCAGGTAAAATATATTAACAGGTGAGTCACAGTTTGTAATTCCAAGTGGTGGCAGTGATATAATAAACTGCCAGTTTCCCAAAAGTCTTTTCAGGGTACACACATTGTCTCTGGGGATACCTGCTTTGTATTTGATACACTTCCCTGTAAATTTCCAAACAGTCCAGAGATGAAGACTCTTTCCTTGTATTCATACTTATAGCTTCTTTTGACAAAAGCAATCTGACAGCGTCTCTACCCACAGGGGCTTTTCTTTTGATGATGGTGAATGAGGAATGCACTTTGAGTCTTTGACCTTTGGTCATCTCACACAATGGCCACTTGCTTTGAAATTAGCATTTTTCTGTTAAAGTTTTTCATTTGCATTTCATGAGGCTTCTTTCTTGTCTGATGGGTTATATAGTTACAGGGGTATTTACAATGTAAATGCTTGCTATTACATTATAACACGACAGAGATAAGTAAAAACAATGCATGTAACATCGCTTTAGTTTTCAAAACCAAATATGCTCTTATGCATTTAACAATCACTTTCATCCACACTAATACACAAGTGAATTGACCTGAATACACTCTAGTATGATATGATCTGCCAGTGTCACAGGTGACATCTAATGAAAATAAGAGAATAAATTTAAAACCAATAAAAGGAAATACTTTTTCACACAATCAATAATTTGCTTCTGGAACTCACTGCCATTCACTACCATTGCAGCCAGAGGTTTAGTAAGGTTTTAAAAAGCATTATATTTTTATATCAACATAGGCAGCCAGATAAATTGGGTTAAAAATGTGTAAGGGACATAATCCCTCTCGCTTTGAGGCATAAACTGATGGCTTGTTCCGAACTCCCAGTTATTGAGCAAATAGACAAGGCAATGGATGGGAGAAAGGTAGTACTATTATTCCCATTTTACTGATGGGAAACAGAAGGATTTAATGATTTTCCCAAGGTCTGTGGCAGAGCTGGGAACAGAATCAAGATCTTCTGAGGCGCAGTCTTATTTTAACCACTAGCTCAAGTTTCCTCTCAATGTCACAATAAAGATGTATGTGCTTCCTAATCATACACTTTTCCCTTCCCTGTTCCCTTCACTCTCTCTCATATTTAATTTTGAAATTGCGGTTTTAAATTTGATATTTTTTTTTAATTGCAAATGTCAGTATGTGTTCTTTTGTAAGAAAAATGAGGAAACAGTATGTCTGGAATGTAAAAGAAATAGATTTCCTCTTAAATGTCATTTAAAGATACTTCTTGGAACATACCAACTACAAAGCATTATTTACAATAGGGCATGTACAGTCTGAGGAAAAACTGGACACCTTTGCCCAATACATATTTAAGTTTTACCCCAGTTTGACAATGGACTATCTTATTACTGATCAGCTATTTGTTCTAGATACTATATTAAGTAACAAGGATAATTTAGCCAACATGATCATAATTACACTAACATATGGGATGAAGAAAACATCCTGAAAGCAGCTAGTGGTGTTATCTATAAAGAAAACTAAATCCTGACTTCCTTTCCCTAATATGAGAGGTCCTTTCTATACACTAGATGTAAAAAATCTGTACCTCAAGAGATAAATTGGTTTAGCAAGCACATAAACTGCTATTCTATTCCTAGCAAAGCTCTGGGTCATTCCTGATGAAAAAAAGCACATTTTTCTGGCCTATCAACTCAAAGGCTCTTTTTGGAGAATATTCAAACTAATGAGACAGGACCTGCTCCCCAACCCCCCCCCCCCCCCCCACACACACACACAAGTGCTCCTGAACAGGAAGGGGAGTGATCTGGCTTTCTATTCTCTTGAGTTCACTGAGTTTCCTTTATTTGTACTGCAGTAGTGTCCACTGGCCCAAACAGGATTTGGCCCCATTGTTCTGGACATGGCACAATCATAGACTTTTACCCAAACACTCCATGCAGAAAACTCTTTGCATCTGTATGGAGCACCATTGACTTCAGTGAGGCCACATGGATTCAGCTACACAGAGCAGTTTGTAGGATACATGGCCATGAAATAAGATACAATGCTTGTCCTGCCCCTTCCCCCTCTCCTCCCCAAAAATTACAATCTAAGATCCTGAGTATGCAAAGATGCATAAACTTGGTTTTATTTACCTGAATAGTCCCATTAATTTCAATGGGATTGCACTGGTGCATGAGTCTTTGCAAGATCCACGCATAAATAAGAACAAGATGGAACCACTGGGTATAAAACCCAAAGAGGAAAAAGCCAGAAGTGATAAGAGTATGAACACGTCAGCAAGTATTTGTACTTAAGTGTATTTTTTTCAAATAAACAACCAAGAGATTAATAAATTATTATTAGTGAATTATAATTTCCCTTTTATTGATGCACCTTTTTTCTGATTGTCAAGCTCAGTCTTATAGTTTCCAGTAGCAAGGCACATACATGAAAATAACTTAATTCTCCTTTAAAAAAAAGAAAAGCTTTCATATGTGTGTTTGTGCTGCTTCTACTATATTTGTATTCTTATATTACAATTGTTCTATTGTATTAAACAAACACTGGTAATGTGGTTAACCTTTGGAATCTACAGATGTCAATTTACATTGTGTTTGTACTTGTTTATTTGCCTGTAATACTCTCTTCCTAAATAGACACCCATTACCTGCAATTGAAGCGAATTCCAGTAGCATGAGAATGTAGAAAATTAGGACCACATTAAAATGGCAGCTGAAGGAATACAGGCTTAGATGCCAAGTGATGTCAGAGAAGCACTCGGCTTATGGCACCTTTCTGGGGGCCCCAAACTCCTGAGGCCTGCCCCTAGTCCTGGAGCATATCAGGGGCTGGATCACTGCCAGGATCCCCTCTACCAAACTGCCCAAAAACCTCTGGCGGGAGGTTGTGGAGGGCCAGTAAGGTGCCATAAAGTCATGGAAGTCCCACCCTTTAGCCCCTAGATGTACTGAGTACTGAGTGAAGTGGGAGGTGACATAGGCTTCGGTTTAGGCATACTAAAATACATACAATAGAAGAATCCTCAGCTGCTGCCTTAAGGCATCTTTTAGTCCCCTTTACTCCACATTTATGAGAGTCCAAGGATCTAGCCCATAAACTCTCCCCTCCCCATGTAGACCCCAAATTTGAGATTCCTGCATATACCCCAGAATTTGATAGTACTGCAGTCGGCCATCTTGTGTGTTCAGCTACTGCCAGCTGAAAACCAAACATCACCTAGCTAAGAATAATGTTAGGCCCTGAAAGGCCAGGCCATGCAGCTGCATGTTTGCAGCTCTGGTAATCAGAATAGGAGGTTGGGACAAAAAGTTAAGGTACTGTCGAAATAGAAGGAATGTTTGGACAACTGAACTTGGTTTTAGGTGCCTCCGACTTGTAAGTTTTATTGTTGTTATTACTAGAAATACTTTGCTGATAAGGAGAATAATGAAATGTTATTGGCTGTTGCTAGAGAAATTAGGGGCTATTATGAGTTATGTGCTTTATCTGGATAAAAAATTTAGTTAGAAAGTGTGCTTTGGAGCAGTCCAAGGAAGCTTTTCTCTGGACAAGGATTTGACACCTAAGTTCCCCACCAGTCAGACAGGAGGGTCCCCAGAAGCCTGGCTGTTGATTCCTCAAAACCATTTCAGACTTTTGGGGTAACTATAAATGCTTGGAATGTTCTGAACCTACTGCTACAACATACGTGCATGCTTGAAAACTAATTAAAAATAGTTTTAGGCAAAAGCACTCTAGTTTAGTAATCATTTATTGATGGATGAGTTGTGTCCCCATTGATTTGTTCCTGACACGGCCTGGAGAGAAGTAGTTAAGTTACCACTGCTTTGGGTTCTGAAAACCCTGGGTAACACCCCCTAGAGATTTCAAGTAACTCATTGATATCTAGTGGGAATTTTTTGTATCCTACATGGGAAGAATAGGGCCTTCACGCTGCTTTTACATTTATGTTTGCTTTTTGGCCTTTTTGGCTTTTGACAATCTTACACCTCAAGGCTGCTGAACTGCACAGTGTCAAACTTATGTCACTTTGAAGGGCTACGACTGGCAACATGCTTTGTGTACAGAATAGAACCACTAAGAACATGCAAATTGAACACCCCCAGGAAGGTGGGTTTTTTTCCCCCCAAGCCACAAATAGACACCTTACCACACAAGGGATCTGTTTTTAGGTCCAATTATAAATGTATACCTGCAGTGTCTGCATGCATTCTAAATTCTGCAAAGCCTGTTCTCCCACCCCTGCTCTAAACTTCTGTCTAGGAGGTACACTGCTTTGAGGAAGAGGGTGTTCCTACAGCTGTCATGTACCAGGAAATAGCCAAAAACAATTCAGCACACAAGAGGCTGGGAATAAAAATGAAAAGGTTCGATTGATCCAATATTTCTGAGGGGGGAAGGGAAAAAAAAGTATTTGCCATTGTAACGAGAAAAAATAAATTCCAGAAGAGGATGCATATGTTTCCTGATGTATATATTTGTGCAGAGCCCGGCAGGACTATCTTATCAATCTTAAGGCTGATTTCTCAGAGGATAGTGCACTAACAGCAATTTTGTACCCTGCAAAGATTAGAACCAGTTTCTAAGATAAGGCATCTCTTTGGGGATCCAGATGAAGGCAACTGCTTTCTTACCAGCACATTTGCAGGACATAAATAATTTGAAGAATACAGTAGAGGATAAGGAGATGTGAAAGAGTTAACAATACTCCAGATGCTACTTTAATAGTCTCCATGTTATCCTACCTTTTATAAATCCTGCTACACTATGTGTCTTGATAATCTCTTGCAGAAGTCAGTTCAAGAGGGTGACTATAGGAGAGCATTTCCCTTGGTTCATTTTAAAATGTACTGCTTTTTAGTCATGAGTATCACCTTGTTTTCATAACAACATTAGATAGGGCATAAAGTAGCATTTCATAATTCTTTACTATTGCCTTCATTATTTCATGTTCCTTGATGAAAGTATTTTTTGAGAATTAATAAAAATGTGTTAAAGAAATTAACATTTTCACTGAATTTATTCTGTTTTATCCACCCTCGGCTCTATACAGTAATGAAGTTTTTAAATGATGGAATTATGAAATCTGATTCTTTTGCATGTCTCTGCAATGATTTATATTGTACAACGTTCCTTAAAACCGATTATTTGAAGGTTGTAAATATAAATACCGAAGAAAACTTTGGAATGATCAGTATATAAAAATGCTTGGGCAATGTCCTGTGCACCAGTTCCACATTACACTATCCCTCTCCAAACCCATCTACATGTTAATAGTACTGAATGTATATAGGACCCAATCCTGCAAGCTGTTCTGCTCTGAAACTGGGAAGATAATAAACAACTGAAGAATTAAAACTAACATTTTGATCTCTTTCAAAAGCACACTACAGTTAATATCACACTACTATTATACAAGCTTTCAAGTTTACTGCACTTTCACAGTGAACATGTGCTTTGTATATTTTTACATGTATTATCCTACAGATCTGCTATTGCTGTGCTAAGTTATAGCCCTGTCAAGGCTGTATCCCCACTTTGAACTTTAGGGTACAAATGTAGGGGCCTGCATGAAAACTTCTAAGCTTAACTACCAGCTTAGCTCTGGTCCCGCTGCCACCATTCCC
>NW_020664399.1:4732028-4751516 GCF_002925995.2 Terrapene triunguis | reverse complement strand
TTGGAGTCTCTGGCCAGGAGGGATTCCATAGCACTGTACACAGGAGAGCTGCCACCCTTCCCTTTATAGTTATGACAAGCCCAAAGATTAAATAACTACTTTTTGAATATGTTGTAAAGTTTGACAATTAAATGTAAGGGTGCCTGGCATTCCACAGAAAGTTACTCACAGTATTTTAAATAAAGTATATGGCCTGAATGCCACGTCTGTCCCTCATCACTCAAAATAAATGTGTGATTGTGTTATGTATTATAAATACACCAGTTATGTGATATCCACTAAACAAATCTCATGTACATAAAGAATATGTTGAAGATATTTTTGCAATGTCAGCTGAAATGCTTCTGTTCTTACCAACTGTCCATTTAGACTGTTTAATGCTAATCAGAAAATTCTGACACATTCCTATAGAGTGTTTCATTGATTTCCTTCAAATCCTCCCTATTAGCCAAATCACCTTAGAGCTCCTAGTTCTCTAGAGCAATCATTTTTATAATCCCAGACAAAGAAAATTAAGACTTATTTTGCTAAAAGTTTGTTTGTCCCTGCTAACACAGCTTTTTCTATCAGAGCTGGTCATCCCATCTTTCCAATTACACAATATAGAGAAGTTAAGTTTCCAGTTTGCATTTTATGACTTTTACAAACACTTTGTAGGAGAAAATATGGCAAATTTTTTTGGGTGGTTGAATGTGTCATTTCGGATCTCCTTAGTGTCTCTGGCTAATCAGAATAAACCTTTAAGCCCATGCAAAAGTACTATAGAAGTTCCTGCCTGTTAGACAAATGCTTCCTTTCTGTGAAAAGGCCCAGTAAATGTGTTTTCTGCAAGAATTGTCTTAGAAACACTAGGTGTACAGAATCCTTTCCACAATACTGCAGAGCCATGAATTTAAATGTCATCCAGTAGCACCACACTGAACGTCAGAACGACTTACTTCCCAGCTTTGTTACTGACTTACTGTGTGACACTGGTAAATGACCAACGTCTCTCTATGCCTCAGTTTCCCTATATATAAGGTGATATTTACTTTACTATATTTGAAGATCTATGAATGAAAAGCACTAAGTAGAATTACTACAACAAACCACAAACTTCAGAAGCCTTAATGGCCAACGTACCTCAGTCTCTACAAACTACAAATCTATTGACCGCACTAGAGCTGGGTAAAAAATTTCAAACAAAACTCCCTCTGTCCTCTCCCCTCAAAAAATGCAGACTTGGGCCAACAAACATTTTGAAAATTGTCAAATTTCCTGAATATTTTGTTTAAAAAAATTAAAAACAAGAATGTTTCATTTTGATTTTTTAAACAATATGTTTTAATTTGATTTTAAATGACTTTTTAACCATACTTCAGTTTTAATAAAAGTTTTGAAAAAAGATAAATTGAAAATGAAAAAAAAATTGTTTTGTTTGACCCAAACCAAAAACTTTCTGACTTTCATTCCACCAAACAGCTATTCTGTTTGTTGATTCTGAACCCAAAACAAAACAAAAAACTGATTTGCACAGCATCCACAAACTCCCCGCTTATACCCCTGCAGAGGATGCATGGGCAGAGCATTTTTCCATGGCACACAAGAGGTGTCCAGCCTAAGCACAAGGGCTTTTCACAGCCTGCTCCCAACCTGTGCATAGCAGAAGTGTGCCCACAGAAGACTTTGGGTCTTAAAAAAATCTTGTTTGAATGAAATCTGTGGTTGTACATGGGATTGTTTATTTTTAAGTCACAGCGTCACTGCAATCTGTGAATATCTTTTACTTATCTGCACCTCAAAAAGGCTAAGATTTGGTCCAACCATATAGAAAAAGTTAATCCAAAGTATTTTCACCAATTTTTAGCTATTTTTGTAACCAGTTTTGCTCTGTCTAGATAAAAATCTCTTTTCCTCTTGTAGTCAGTGGTAAAGCAATTCTTTCAAATAACCAGCTAGTATGTCAGCAGCTATAAAAAGGGAAGGTTGCTGCACAGCATGTGGATCACAATAGTTTCAGTTTCAATTAGTTTTGATCAAAAGCAGTCATATATTTTTACAAGATTGCAAGTGTAAAGTTTCCCTGCTTGTCTAACAACAATTTGGAGTTGGTGGAATAAATGGCACCTCTCCAAAGAGAAGCCACTATCTGCTAGAGTATATCATCCTCATTCCTGTTATTCAGCATACAATAGATTCCTTTGACTCTACTGAAGATGCAATCAACATTTCTTTGTATTCAGAGTTAGAGAGTCCTGTGTCTGACAGTGGCAGCAGGTAGTTGTAAGTTAAAGTACCGATCAGGAAAAGTAAGGAGGATAATTCTTTGGCTTTATCATGTTTTGCTTTAGCAGTCTGTTAGCAAGCACTACACAAGATTTGATACCTTCATGGGTCAAAGTTTGGCACCGTATTTTTATGGTGCAATCCAATAACCATTGGCATCAGTGCAAATCCAGTGAAACCAATGGATTTAGCTTTTGGTGCTTCACCCAATGAATAGATGATTATGACCAACACGAAAGTAATGTTCTCAGAAGAGTTCAACAGCAAAAGAGTTCAAGATCATCACTGAAGACACTTCAATTCAACATTGTTAGCAACAGTGAATTCCTTGGTGCAACCATAAAATTCCTTCTCCTGAGTGAGACTTCTTTCAAAACCTAGACAAGGTGAAAAAAGTCCTTCACCAGACATCTATATTCTGTACTCCTGTTTTGGCAAGGTTGCTGTTTTATGGTGGAGATTTGAGGGGGTGGGGGAAGGGTTGGTTGGGTTTGGTTTTCTTTGGTTGTTTTTCATTTTTACATCTGTTTTTCCAGTTAAGGGACTCAATTTTTTAGAACATATAGCACTGGTATTCTACCTGGACTAATTAGGGAGTAGAACTACATTATTCATAACATAATTTATTCAGTGACTTTTGACTCTCTGTCTCGCTCTCTCTTCACAAAATGCCCATCAAAGGATGAATATTCTCTTACATTTTTGTATCTCAAAATGATTCACCAAAAGGTTTTCTGAGTAATTTTTGGCCAGTAGCTCATTTGGGAGTAGTTCACTTTGAGTATTCAATGTTTGAAACTTAAGTTGTTTTGATTAGACAGACAGAGTCTGATTCAGGAAGGCATCCATATTCTGGAAGGAAGCTTAACTTCAAGCATGTGCTTTAGTCCCAAAGAAGCATATAAGCTTTAAGTATGCACTTCAGTGCTTTCCTGACTCAGGGTCATGAACCATATGACATATTTATGGTACACAGGTCCTGACATAACTGTTATGCAATGGAGCTTGACAAAATATTTCTGAATTTCAATTTTGCAATAATGTTTTAATTGAAATTTTGAAATCTGATAAAAAAATAGAAAAACGTTTGAGACTTTTTCTTGTTTATGCACCAGCTAGGCAGCCAGTTTAACATTACATTTCAAAAGTTTGGTGAATTTGTCAAAGTTTTAAATTTCAGCCAAAAAAATCTTCAGTGAATAAAAAGCCAGATGGAATAAAATGTTGAACACATTTTTGTGATTTCCCTTTTTTTTTTTTTGTAGCATTTCTCAATAGTCTGTCCTGTGTTTGTACAGTGCCTAGCACAATGGGGGTCCTATTCCACAACTAGAGCTCCTAGGTGCTATGATAATACAAATAACAATAAGTACCTCGGTAGACTAGTAGAAGGCCCCAAATAGCACCTGGTTTTGAATCACTGACGAGAAGCAATTCTCACAACTGTTATTCAGCATTTCCCAGTAGATTTGCTATGTTACAATCTACTAAAGGGAAATTTGCCCTCAGAGGCTTACTGCACCAGTGAAACAAAGAATATGAGAACACACATAAGCCTTCTAAGCATAGACCATTCTGACAATGAGTTGTTACAAGTGACTCCAACACAAAGCTGGAAACCTCCATGCACTTTAACTCACATATTTTCTGAAGTATCCAAAAATATACGGTACATGCCAACTGATCTGACACAGACAAAAAAAGCAGCACCGGCATCCTTTCTATCCCTTGCTGCAGGCTGCTAGATGTGATAGTTGTGTTTGAAATGATTGGCACAACCCCTAATGCACGATGAGGTACACCTAATCTTTCATTTGACAGCTATTCCACATGTCAGGTCTGAGGTGTAGAATATCACCATCACCTTGTTTAACAGCCACTCTTTTCTATTGCTCTGCATGCATTCATACATGTCATGGGACTGCACAAGCCAAAGTATCTGAGGTAAATGCAAAAACAAAGGAAATATCAGTAGATCTGTAGTGCCAGTTCTTCAGCTGGCATCAAGTGATACATCTCTATTGGCTTCAGTGGAGCTTTGCTCATTTATTCCATTTCTGTAACTTATGAATAAAGATAGTTTTAATTGTATATATAGTGCAATAAATAAAACCTGGAGTGTAGAGAAAAGTACATAGCATAGATTTATGGGAATTTTTTTCTGCCTGTCAGGAGCCAGGACGACACCTGGATTTACCTATAGAATTTGGGTGTGGTGTTTGCCATCTCAACATCTTGCCTGATGAACTGCTTTCCTGTAAAGGCTTGCCTGGGATGACACCAAATATTATTACACCACCATGTCACATCACAGTTCTGGTTTAAAGAAGAGTTGCCTCGAACCGTACAACGCCATCCTAACTGTCCACACGCACATTGCACGTAGAAACTTGAACAGAGAGGATAGAAAGTGTGAAGAGAGTAGAGAAGTGGGCAGTTTCCCCAGCCAGGAATGAGAACTAAAGCTTCAGATATTCTTTTCTAATGTCCTTTCCACAGGCCTTGTTTTAGTTGTCCCCAGAACAATCACAAGACAAACAAATCAATTGAAAAACAATGGCAATTAATTCCCCTAGGCAGTTCCTGCTTCAACCAGACAGGACAGAAGAGAAAAACACCTCTTCCTCTTAGTCAGTGCTTAATTTGTGCCATGGCTTTCCAGGGTTGAGCCCAGTCACTTCCAGGATTGGTAGTTCATAGCCCTGATACCTCTGGGCTTGCCGCATCAGTTATGAATGTAAAAAAAAAAAAAATTGCTTGAACCCCGACACATAATTGCTTGAGCCCGGGCACCTCTTTCATTACAAATTAAGCACTGCTCTTAGTCCCCTTTGTCCCAGCTTCCCCTTCCTGTTATACTCCCTCTCAAGCATCTGTGTGACCGGCAGGGGACATCTTAATCCTTTGTAGATTGCAATATCCTTGACGTGTCACAGTGGTCCAGAGCTACAAAAGGAATTAGGCACTTAAATCCCAGATTTAGGTGTCTAAATTCCCATTTTAGGGACCATTGCAATCTATAAAATCCCCAAATGGCCGCTACCTAACCCTGTACATGTTTAAATTCACGAGGTGCCCCATGGGTGGCAGGTGGAGCCCCCTTTCGGAGAGGTTAGCCCCCAGTTCCGCCCTTTCTGTGCCCCCCCACACACCCAGAGTCCCGAGATCCCCTGTCCCCTCTTGGCTAGAGGAGCCCCAGGCCAACCAAAGACCAAAGCCGCCCCCCACCTGCCCAGAGGAGCCCCGGGCCATCTGCAGCTGCATTGCGCCTCCCCTCCCCAGACCCGAAGCCACCCCGGGGAAAAGCATCTCGTCCTGAAGAAGTTTTGATATGCCCCATGCAGGTTCTGGGGTGACCGATGAGATGGTATTTGCTACTCAGCTTCCTGGGTTCATCAGTAATCTCTCTGGAGTCCAGGGAGATTACTAATGAACCCAGGAAGCTAAATAGCACATACTACCTCCTCAGCCATCCCGGAACCTGCATGGGGCATAATAAAACAAAAACTTCCTCCACCAAACCCCACAACTGGGGGTCCAGCGGTGGTAGCAGCACCAGGGGAGACTGAGCGACCCCTGGTCTATTATAACTGCTGCCCATGAGGTTCCTACATTTTCACTGTAAAAGTCGCCTAGGCACCTATGTTTCTGTCTCTAAGCATGTGCACTGCTGCCTCAGTCTAGGTAATTGGATGCCGAAGCCACTGTGATGCATGGCTAGAAAGGGTAAAACATCCTGCAAAATAAATAACCCTCAAAAGACATGTGGGGAGATAATGTTTGTGTTTTTGTGTATTTACATATGTATGAGTAGGGTGGACAATGTAATCAACAGTCCCTGTCTATGCTGTATTCTGATAATTCAGAGGTCAAAAGAACATCCTATCATGTAAACGAATTGTAAACATGGGATATCTCAGTATTCATCTCTCTTTGAAATGTCCCCTGAATGGTGGAGGAACAAGCAACTGGCCTTATGTTAATCTGTATAGCTAAGTACAGGTGATGGACCTCCTTCAAAGTCATCCTAATTACCTTTTGTTCCCTGAGGAATTCCAATTCATCAAAAGACATGAAATTGTATAAAAGATCATTGGGTCCTGATTCTGTCATCTCAGATCTACTTAGGCTTCATCAGGGAAAGTTTGAGTCGCAAGACTGAGGTCCCAGTTATGCTGGTACGTCCTGAATATGAGATCTGGATAATGGCCTCTGACCTATGAACTGAATTCTAAAGGAATTCTTTGCAACTACAAAGCTCACCATCTCTGCTGTGAATCAGAACCCCAATGAATTGTACTCATGTCTGTCTGTATATTGATCTTTTAACCATACTCTCTCTCTTTTGTTTTTTAATAAATTTTAGTTTAGTTAATAAGAATTGACTGTAGCGTGTATTTGGGTAAGATCTGAAACATTCATTAACCTGGGAGATAACGGGTCTGATCCTTTGAGATTGGTAGAACCTTTTCTTTTATATGATGAAATAAGATCTATGGAAATTTTCATTATATTTGACTTCTGTACCTGGATGAAGGCCTGAGCCTGGATCACTTTAAGGGAACTGTGTTGTTTGGACTTCTGAGTAACCAGTGAGGTAATAAAGAAGCTGTTTTATGCTGGCTTGGTGAATCTAAGTATTGGAATACCCACCAGCTTTGGGGGGAGTTGGATGCCCCATTCTTTGCAGTTCAACCTAATTGAGTGACCATAGCTGGCTCCCCACTAGGACTCCGGTCAAAGCCACCAAGTGAAGATAGGTGGGGAAACACTTATCTTATCTGTGAGGCTTGATCTGATAGGCTTAAACTACTTCCACTGGATTAGGGCCCATTCAAAATCCATCCATCCAGAGGACCACCAACACGGCCTCCTGTGTATACTGTAGCCCACTCACTTAGGATGTGGGAGACCCAGGTGTCATTCCCCCTCTACCAGCTAGAAATGAGGATTTGAACAGTTGTCTCCCACTTTGGAGGCTGCCCTAACCAGCTCTACAGTCTGTTTCTCTCTCTGCCCTAATGACTGGTTAAGTATTGATCCAAAGTGGAACAGCTTCAACAGGAGAGACTGAAGGAGCCCCACCTCAGAATATCCCATTGCTCAGTGGATCAAGCATTCTCCTGAGCTGTGTGGAAAATCCCTGTTCAAGTCCTTCCCTTCTCTGCTTGATGGGGAGGAATTGATGCCAGTTGAGTGGTCTAACTAGTGGGCTAAAAGTTATAAGGGAGGTGGCAGCCCCTCCTCATCCAGTATTTCTTGCTAGAACAGTTTAGGCACCAAAGCTGCCATACTCCAGGAGAGTGGATCACCAAGATAGGTAACTTCCTGAAACCAGGAGCTAAGTGCCTAAATCCCTAAGCGGGGTGGGTTTAGAACTCACTCCTCTCATCAGCATCTTCTCTTGGTTAATTTAGGTGGCTCCCTGTCTAGCGTGCTGGATTCTATGGATCCCATTTTGAGGCACCTGTCTCAGACAGCCTAGGAGCCTAACCCAGGGTTTGTGAATTCCAGTGATTTTCAAGGTGCCTAAAATTAGGCTTTGAAATACCTAACTTTCTTCATGGATCCTGGACAGTGTTCTTAACTATGCTGTGTTCTCATCTCTCTCAATGTAACATTGTTACTATTTTTTTGAACTAAGAACCTGCTATAAAAATATCTTCCCTTCTTTCTACCATGAGGATCAAATAAAAGGAGGGATTTAAAGTAATCCTCATCCAAGGTTCAGGACAAGTTATTGGTAGCAAGCAAATGTGAGAGTCAGACTGCAATGTAATTATTAAATAACATCAATATCTATTCACACAAGCAAGTTTGTGTTTGCAAGAATTACTTGCTGAATAATAATCCTGTCCAACAATATCAAACAAATAAATTAGTAACAATCTAAGCCTGTTTGTGGATAATGTATAAGGTTTCATCTAATAATGATTGCTCGCAAATTGATCATCTAGGACTTGTGGTTAACTTTCAAGCACTTGCAAGGGACCAGGCCTGCAGTCCCTGCTCAGGTTAAATTACCATTGACTTCAAAGAGGTTTGCCTGCATTAAATTCAGGTCCAAAATTCAGAGACTGATTACATCCTTAAATACATACTAAACCATTAGCCCATTTTAATTAGGAAGCTCCTCAGCAACTGTTTATTTCACATTATTGTTTTCCTTGATAAGCATTACATAAGGCCATGAACCACATACAGGGTGAACTTTCAATGTGGTGTATATGATTTTAGTCATGTGGGATCCCACTGACTAATCTCACACACATTGTTAAAACAATGCATATCTCTCCTGAAAATGTACCCATAAGAATGCGTTTGGTTTTTATGGTATCTATATGCTGCCGTAAGGAAATCTCTTAATGGGGTTAGATACATTATATGTCTGATATATGTAATAAATGCTTATCAAAATAATGAAAATTGCATTATCATTTGGAATAATTTCTGATATGTTTTGCATCATAAAAGATTACTGGTACAGTTTGAGATATTACATAAAGAATATAGTGTTAGAGAAGGAAAGATATGTTAGAGAAATGGTAATAAGTTGTGTTAGTTAACTATATATATGCACTAATTAATTAATATTATATATAGTATAAGAAACTATAAAGGAATTTTTGCATGTATTTCTGCAGATACAGCACTTTGGATTTTGCTAAGAAAGTTTGTAAATCAGAAACCTAGTTTGTGTGTCTTATCTGTAAAATCCTTGGCCGGTGTAAATAGCAGGGTGAAGCAGAGTGTCAAGAGGGAATTATTAGCTTCAGGTACACCCCTTTCCCCCAAAGAAGACATGCTAACAAGAAACCCAAAGCCACAAAACCAGACCAGTAAGAAGAATACCAATTATTGTAAGATGAGAACTGGATGGAGCCAGTGGGGATGACAGAAGTAGACAGATAAAAGTAAGTTTTAGAGGATAAGCAAAAATGTATTAGTTTATGTTAGTTATTAAGATTTATGCTTGAGACTGTTTATTAATTAGGGGTTTAGAATAGATAGGTACACAGATGAGTTAACTTGGTAAACTGTGTCTGTGCAAAGTTATGGAACTGTGGATAAAAGATAGATTATTAACAATAACAGTGGAGAAGACACAAGGCAAACACGTCAGAGACCAGAGATTTGAAGAGAGTCACCCTGTACACAGCAGAGATTTCTTGATCAAACTACTTTTCTTGCCTTTTCTGTTTTTGCATGAATATATAATTCATGTGTGATAATAGCATTATCGAAAAATTAAAATGTACATAATAAAGGCTAAAAAACTGTTTGACCCTAAATTGAATTAGATCTCATTTTTCACCCAACAGATCACTTTATGATTAAGGTACTTCATTGGGCTATAGGAATCCTGGTTTCTGCTCCCAGCTTCGACACAGAGTTCCTGTGTGACTTTGGGCAAGTTATTTATTTCAGGGGGAGTTTAGGTGACTAACCTGCTTAGGTGCTTTTGAAAATCCGACTAGGCATCTGTCTGCATCTTTAGGCGCGTAAATACCATTGAAAATCTGACCCATAATGTCTTGTGCCTCAGTTTCTTATTCGTAAAATGTCACTGCTAGGACTTCCTGACTTTGTGGGTGTTATGAGGCTAAATCCATAAATACCAGAGAGGTGCTCAGATATATGTCCTTCATCGCTGTCGTAAGTACCTAAATAGATTAGAGAATGACATTGTCATTAACTAATCAAAGTGAATAGGGACACAGTCCAGTTATTTCCAAATTACAAAATAGCAGTACTTCTTGCTAGCACATTATTATAGCTCCTTAAGGGATAAAATACCGTATGTCTTAAAAATCAATGTCAGGTTAAAAGAAGAATAAAAGTATTAGTGCCTGTGAAATACTGCAGTGCAATCTTATTGTGTATATGATTGGTTTTGACAGTTCTGTGGGTTCAGGAGAAAAGGCTGAAACTGTCTTTCACTGCTAAAAGTCTTTGTTGCTAGACACAATATGCAATGACTGAACAAAGCAGAAATAGCTGACAAGTTATTTTTCCCCAGCACTACAAGTGGACCTGAAGGTTTATGTAAGATGTTGCCATTGCAAAGCATTTTTAAAATTTCCTAAAATAGTTAATCCATTGGTTTGAGATTTAAATCAATCAATAAAAAGCCCTACCAAAGTGGTGAAGTTCAAGGTCTGGAGCAGGAGTTAGCAACCTTTGTAGTTCATATCATTTTAATGATCTCAAAAACAAGAGAATGGCCGAAACACACCCGGACATTGGACAAAGCTTGGGTATCAATGCAGATCCAGCCTTTATTTTTAATCCTTATATCTGTAGTGGCCAGATCTCCATGGGTTTGAACTTTTATGAAGTTCCAATCAGGATCTGAGCTCTGCAGTTTAGGTCTATGTCTAATCCCAAACACAAACTGTAGGCTTCTCTGCATTCCCTTCTCTCTTTTTTTCCCCCAGTTGTCACAATTCTCTGCCCTATTTCCATTGGCTTTCTTTTTTTCTGGTCCTTATTCCAGTTGGCTCCTTTATCAATCATTTTCATCCAGATGTCCTGCTTAAATGTGATGTCTGCATATGTATTACAGAGCAAAATTTGGTCCTTGTTTATTAAATGTGTATGTTCACAAAAGCATGGATAATTGCCTGCTGAGGTCAAGAATAATTTTTTTCCTCTTGTACTCAGACTTGCACCATTGTCTGGGTGAACAATTGGGGGAGGCAGAGTTTCCTCTTGCTATAATCCCTTAGACATAGACCAGGGGTCGGCAACCTTTGGCATGCTGCTCGCCAGGGTAAGCACCCGCTGCCGCGGCAGGTTCGGCTGATCGTGGCCCCCACTGGACGCGGTTCGTCGTCCCAGGCCAATAGGGGCGGCAGGAAGCCACTACCAGCACATCCCTCGCCCGCGCCGCTTCCCACCACCCCTATTGGCCTGGGACGGCGAACCGCAGCCAGTGGGGGCTGCAATTGGCTGAACCTGCTGTGGCAGCAGATAAATAAACTGGCCCAGCCTGCCAGGGCGCTTACCCTGGCGAGCCGCGTGCCAGAGGTTGCCGACCCCTGACAAAGACTAATGTGAGAAATTAGATAGACTAAATAGGCCAGTGCTCTACACAAATATAATAATGTTTTTCCATGTAAAAGATGAAAAAAATCAGTATACACAATATAAATATAGAAAAACGTCTACTTTAATGCTACTGTTACAGGACAAGTCTACATTACAGTGCTACATTGGCAGCTGTGCAAGAAGAGCATATTTTACACTCTTGCAGCTGTGCTCATGTATTGAATCTGGTGAAGATGCATTATGCAAACGGGAGAGTGCTCTCCCGTCAACATAATTACTCCACCTCCACGAGAGGTGGAAGCTATGTCAGCAGGAGAGCGACTCCCACCAACATAGCGCTGGTGTGGACAGCACTTAAGTCGATTTAACTTGTGTTGCTCGGGGGGGTGTCTTTTTCACACCCCTAAGCGATGTAAGTTACATCAACTTAAGCGGTAGTGTAGACCAGCCAGCCCTAAGCGTGACTATAGAAGGGATCCACTTGTTCTGTGTGTGATTTGCCAGTTTTTCTTAACACATCCTTCTTACTAAAAACAATTGGCATCATTGCTGCAAGACCAGACCCTAAATCAGGGGTCGGCAACCCTTCAGAAGCAGTGTGCCAAGTTTTCATTTAGAGTCATTCACTCTAATTTAAGGTTCCCCGTGCCAGTAATACATTTTAACATTTTTAGAAGGTCTCTTTCTATAAGTCTATAATATATAACTAAACTATTGTTGTATGTAAAGTAAATAAGGTTTTTAAAATGTTTAAGAAGCTTCATTTAAAATTAAATTAAAATTCAGAGCCCCCCGGACTGGTGGCCAGGACCCGGGCAATGTGAGTGCCACTGAAAATCAGTTTGCATGCCGCCTCTGGCACGCGTGCCATAGGTTGCCTACCTCTGCCCTAAATCATTAATTTTATTATGTTAACATCCTTTATGAACACGGGTGGGAAATTAAAATATGCTCTTCTTACAGGTGGAATATTGGAAAATCTAAGGATGTGATTGAAACTGAGCTGGCACTAAGCATAAGCAGACTAAGCAATTGCTTAAGGCCCCAGCAGTTCAAGGTGCCACCTATTCGCTTTTTATTATAAGACCTTGCCTGCTTTAGTATGGGGGCGGGCAACATATTCCTATTTAGGGCCCCCAGTGAGCTAGCATCAGCTCTGGATTGAAACTATTTTCATTTCCTTACAAATAAGCTTTGACAAAGATATCTTAAAAAAAATTAAAAATCCTGCAGTGTGATGGAAACATTTCACAAGAATGCCTGTGAGGACCATAGGGAATCAAGCATATGTTGCTGTACTACCAAAAAAGAAAAAAAAAGTCTAATTCCATTCACAACAAATATATAATGCATCTTTAGCATAAGGATAAATATAATCTGCAGTTGCATATTGTTTTCAACTAAGACAATAACACTGAATTAATGCATGCTATTCACTTTGTGATATTTTACAAAACATTCCAGTGAAAAACTACAATACTATACAAATAACACCCACACTGGAATCAAAGACTGCTGCTGTCAAGGCTGCTTCCCCACTTTGAACTTTAGGGTACAAATGTGGGGGCCTGCATGAAAATTTTTAAGCTTAACTACCAGCTTAGATCTGGTCCGCTGCCACCATCCCAAAGCTAATTCCCTTCCCTGGGTAGCCTTGAGAGACCTTCACCAATTCCCTGGTGAATACAGATCAGATCCAAACCCCTTGGATCTTAAAACAAGGAGAAATTAACCATCCCCCCTCCTTTCTCCCACCAACTCCTGGTGAATACAGATCCAACCCCCTTGGATCTAAAAACAAGGAAAAATCAATCAGGTTCTTAAAAAGAAGGCTTTTAATTAAAGAAAAAGGTAAAAATCATCTCTGTAAAATCAGTATGGAAAATAACTTTACAGGGTAATCAAACTTAAAGAGCTCAGAGGACCTCCCTCTAGCCTCAGGTTCAAAGTACAGCAAACAAAGATAAACACTCTAGTAAAAGGTACATTTACAAGTTGAGAAAACAAAGTAAAACTAACACGCCTTGCCTGGCTGTTTACTTACAAGTTTGAAATATGAGAGACTTGTTTAGAAAGATGTGGAGAACCTGGATTGATGTCTGGTCCCTCTCAGTCCCAAGAGCGAACAACCCCCAAAACAAAGAGCACAAACAAAAGCCCCCCCCCCAAGATTTGAAAGTATCTTGTCCCCTTAGTGGTCCTTTGGGTCAGGTGTCAGCCAGGTTACCCGAGCTTCTTAACCCTTTACAGGTAAAAGGATTTTGGAGTCTCTGGCCAGGAGGGATTTTATTGTACTGTACACAGGAGAACTGTTACCCTTCCCTTTATAGTTATGACAGCTTCAAAAAAAAAAAAAAGAAACAGTAACAATTAAAAAAAATAAAAAAAAAAATACAGAACTATTAAAAAATAAAGAAGAAGAAAAAGGATTAATAAATTAGAGCATTATTATGCAATTGTTTATGTATCATTAATAGCAAGTGAAACAGCTTTCTGCTGGCAAAAGATAACTAATTTGAGCTTTGATACACAACTCAGTGATGGGCACTAAAATGACTCCATAAAATAACAAGAAGAAGAAGAAGAAGAACTACTATAGTTCTCTCAATACCGTCTGAGAGGCTGAAGAGTGAACTGTGTCCCTATAACTGATGAACAGAAAAAATTAGAGAAGCACTAACCATCTGCAAATAAAGACAGAAAAAGATGTACATGATTTGTGTGTATGAAATATTCCCTGTTGTGGGCTCACACTACATGTAAGTTTGTTGATAGATCTGTTCACTCTAACACAGCATAGGCTGTAACTTGCTGAGACTGGGGGCTTTTTTATTTTTGAGATTAAGGCTTTTGGTTGTGGAATTCCACCAACATAAAACAGTTTGAATCTTACCATCTAAAACATTTTGCCCAAGCTTCCCTTCAGTAAAGTTGGCTGCAGAGTAGCTTGTATCCGTTTATACAGGAGATAAACTACAAGTGCACTCTCAGTTTGACATGAAGCATAAGCCAGGGAGGGGTGTTTGTCAGAATAAGCTGGTACAGAAATTTTGTTTTACTATTCATATGATAACTCAACTGTAATATGATGGCCATTAGGGAAAAAACGAAGGCCCAGATAATTGTACCCCAGAATCCTAGAAGAGCTAGCGAGAAGATCTCTGGCCTTCTGATGCTCATTTGTAATAAATCTGGGAATGCCAGGAAAATTCCCAAAGACTGGGAGAATGCTGCTAGTGTACCAATATTCAAAAGAGCAGGCAGGATGGAGCTGGGTAACTAAAGCAGAGTTATCCTAATAACAATTTTGGACAAAATAATGGAAAATCTGATTCAACAGTCAATAAAGAATTAAATGATAGAAATAGAATTAGTAACAGTCAACATGGTTTTATGGAAAATAGGTTTTGTCAAAGAAACCTGATTTATTCTTGGAGGATGTTACACATTTGGCTGACAAAAGCTAGCTGTGTAGATGTACTTCAACTTTTGTAAGGTGTTTGACTTAGTACAACCTGACATTCTGATTAAAAAATATCACTATACACTGTCAATAAGTCACACATTTAGTGGATTAAGAATGGCTGGTTAACAGCACTAAAAATAAAGTAATCAAATGGGACTCACCATTGAATGGGGTGCTTTGAGTAAGGCTCTCTAGATGTTACTACTAGGCCCGACACTATTCAACAGTATCAATTATCTAGAAATAAATATAAAATCACTGCTACTAACATTTGTGTATGATGTAAAGTTTTGAGGAATGGTAAATAATGACAGGGCAGTTGTACAGAGCAATCTGGATCTCTTGGTGAACTGGGCCCATCCAAAAAATGTGTTTCAGTAAAGACAAATGCAAAGTCATACATCTAGGAACAAGTTGTGCAGGCCATACCTACAGAGGACTGTCCAGAAAGCAGTGACTCTGAAAAGAATCTAGGAATCAGAGTCATCAAATTTAAGGCCAGAAGGAACCATCATATCCTCGAGTCTGGCCTCCTCTCTATCACAGGCCATCAATGCCACCCAGCACTCACAAACCAAGCCAACATACAGAATCAGACCAAACTATTACAACCCTCAGGAGACTAAAGTATTGTGTGCCACGGGCAGAGAATCGGAGGGACATGGGTGCATCAATGCCCATGGCCCCTGCAATGGCAGGGAATTGATTTAGGGAGATATACCCAGACGATCCTAGCAAGTGACCCAGGCCCAACACTGCAGAGGAAGGCGAAAGTCCCAACATCACTACCAATTTAACCTGGGTGGAAATTCCTTCCGGATCCTGAATATCGTGATCAGTTAGACCCTGAGCATGTTAGCAAAACCTCCCAGTCAAGCACCTGAGAAAGAGAATTCTCTGTGCCACCTCAGAGCACTGGCCCACCCCATCAAGTGTCCCATCTCCAGATGTGGCCATCTCTGATGCTTCAGAAGAAGGAGACAAAAATAAAAACAAAAAGCACCATGCCAGAATACATTGGGGAAAATAATTTCCTTCCTGACCCCTATAGGTGACCACCAGAAGCCCCGAAGCATGAGATTTTAGGATCATAAGACATGAACCAGAAGGGACCCTCAGAACTGCCCTGGCCAGCACTCCACCATCACAGGAAACACTCTCATACAATCCCAGTCATATTTATCAAGCTCTTAAAAATAATTAGGTTGTTTGCCCCCAAAAATCCTGTTGGGAGGCTGCCCCAGAATCTCACTCTTCTGGTGGTAAAAAACCTTCTAATTTTCAGCCTAAACTTATTCACAGCTAGTTTATACCCATTTGTTCTTGGGCCAACATTGATCTTTAGCTTAAACAGCTCTTCACTCTCCCTGGTATTCACACCCCAATATATTTATAGAAAGAAATCATATCCCCTTTCAGACTTTGTTTTGCTAAGTTAAACAAGTCAAACTCTTTTAATCACTTCTTGTAAGATGGGCTCTCCATTGTGCTGATCATTGTAGTAGCTGTATTCTGCCTCTTCTTGGGATTTTCTGTGAGACCTTTTCCACTGGTTTTATCGAGACAGGTCATCCAGATCTCTGGGATCCAAAAACTCAATTAGACTCCAGCTCATCTCTCAGGTATCTTTATTAGGCATGTAACAGATCGATGCCCATGCTAGCCAGGCCCAGATAGAGGGAGTTTAGGTATAGGGTGATACCACTATCCCAAGTCATATGACCCACTACACAGTTTATATACATTTTTCCCAGCTACTAACATCTATACTTCTTGAATCTAATTGACTTGAACATTGTACAGATCATATCAGGACAAATCATTCTGCAGATTGTGTAAGGACCAATTGCTTATGTCCTCACCTTATCTACATTTCAAGTTTATCAATTCAGTTAGCCCTCATACACCACCTCTGGTACACATCTTGTCACACCTCTGTTTACAGTTTAACGTTGCACTCAGATCAAGCTATATTCAAGTTTACTCATACCTAGCAAGAGCTATACCTACACATTTGATCTAGTTTGAATTGATCTGTCTTGAACTTGGTGATCAGAACTATATAAATTATTCTAGATGAGATTTTGCCAATACCTTGTACAATAGCATTAGTACATCCCTCTCTCTACTGGAATTGCCTCCCCTGCTATATCCTAGGATCACATTTGCCTTTTTTTGCAGCTACAGCACATTGGTGGCTCATAGTCATGAGATCATCAACAAACACGCCTAGGTCTCTTTCCTCTTCTATCACATACAACTGATGAGACCCCAGCTCATGAATCAGACAGAGTAGGAACCTGAACTTGGGATGCCCATATCCCAGATGAATGCCCTAACCTCTTGGCTACTGGCTGTTCTGGTATCATACTCCCATTTTCATGAAAAATCTCAAAATGCCTCTGTTGCATCCTGGCACAGAATGGGAAAATATTTTGTAATCACAATTTTTTTCCTGGGGGAGGGAAACCATTTCCTGCCCAGCTCTAGTAGGCTGGTAATTTTATCTCTGTATACAGTATTGGTGAGACTGATACTGGAATATTGCATACAGTTGCAGTGTCCACATATTTAAAGGCTGTTGAAAGATTGGAGAAGGTGGCGAAAAGATCCACCAAAATGTTTCAAGGGCTGAGCAAAATGCCTTACAGTGAGAAACTGAAAGAGCTCATATCTGATTTATCAGAAACATGAAGAGGTGGGCTGATTACACTGCATATGTACCTTCATTGGGAGAAAATACGGTGTATTAAAGGGCTCTTTAATCTAGCAGCAACAAGGATAATACCCACCAGTGGTTTTAAATTGGAAATAAGGCACACAAGGAGAGTACCCACCTGGATTTAAATTGGAAATAAGGCACACATTTTTAATAGCAAGGGTGATCAGCGATTGGATCAAACTGCCAAGGGAAATCATGGATTCTCCACCTTTTGATGTCTTAAAATCAAAGCCTTTCTGGAGGGTATGCTTTAGTCAAACACATTATTGGACTCAAAATAGGGGTAATGGAGAAATTTACAGGCCTGTGACCTACAGAAAATCAGACTAGATGATTTAATCGTCCCTCTTGGACTTAAACTCCATGAATCTTGTTAGAAATGCACAGAAAGGTGAATAAAGGAAAGAACTGAACATAACACCAATGTTGAAAGTGTGCGTGAATAGGGATGGTGGAGTCATTAAGAGTGATGGAAAGGAAGAGAGCCTAAACTGGGAATCAAGCTGGTATTTTGAACAATTTTCACCCCATATGTCACTGAGATGTATTAGGATCAGGGGGTTGGGATTTGCCCCATCACTAACAAGAAACATTAAGAAGAGGCTTGCTTGAAGTTTATTTTGGCATTAGAGATCAGCTTATTTATAAGAAATTAAATGGAATGGAAAGCTTTTGCTAACTAAACACGAAATACATCTACACATATTTCCTCTCTTCATTGCAAAGTGAATTTATCGATGGCTTTTGGAAAAACAGAAATAAGTGAGTACAATATTCAGATTTGCAACCATGTTTCAAGGCACACACACACACACACTCACACACACACATACACACACACAAAAGAAGTCAAAACAGAGGAAAAAAAGTTACAGTCCTGAAATTAAGTGACTTGACATTTTAGGACAATAAGTTTTGGTCCCATTGTGAGCACATTGGAAGTACGTTGTTTAGAATAATTCAATTTGTTTAGGTCTATGCTGACTTCAGCAGAAGAAACAGATTTTAAAGGAAAATTAGCACTTTGAGTGGAAAGGAGATGAGCAGGAGAAGGAAAAACATTATCCAAATCAGAAAAAGAATTAAGAAAATAAGCAGTTAATGATTTGCAATCTGTACAAAATCAGTACTGCTAGTGTCACCTAATGGAAAGACTAATGCAAGAAGAGAAATAGATTAATAAATAAATGACTTCCAGATTCTTCCTGTTGCTCAGAATTAGGTCTGTGAGATGTATTTCCCTTCCAGATGTATACATAGCCCCCATTAGTGCTAATGGGACACAAATGCTCATCAGGGGGGAAATATACTTCTAACTGAATATGAAATTAAGAGTTTGCATTTTTAACAGTGACTGAGAGCAGACAGCCTGTCTCTCTTGTGCTCTCAATGACCCCTGCCCCTGGAAGGAAGCCACCTGATTAGAATTCAGTGGAAACAGAAGCCCGACCCTGGGTGGGAAATGAGTAGATTGGGACAAGAGTATGGTGAGATTAGGACTGTTTGGGCAGGAAACTGGGAGCTAGAAGTGGAGAAGATTTGGACTTGGAACTGGTGAGGCAAATGAAGGTGACTGGGAGCTATTTGACTGGGGATGGAAAGCACTGAGATAAGATAAGGAACTGAGTAGGGTTACCATATTTTGAGTGTCCAAAAAGAGGACACTTCACGGGGCCCCGGCCCCGCCTCAGCCCCGCCCATGCCCCAACTCCACCCCTTCCCCAAAGTCCCCGCCCCAACTCCGCCCCCTCCCCTGCTTCCCGCGAACATTTGATTCGCGGGAAGCCTGAAGCAGGAAGCAGGCAGCAGGTAAGCTGGGGGGGTGGGGGGAGGAGGCGCGGCCCAGTCTGTCCCCCTCCGGCGGCCGGCCCCGGCCCCGGCCCCAGCCTGGCTCGGCTCGGGCCCTGGGGTGCCGGCCCCGGGCCAGCCCCTGGCCGAGCACCGCCGGCCCCCGGCCCGGCCCCAGCCCGCGGCCCAGCACCCC
>NW_020664399.1:4721578-4731628 GCF_002925995.2 Terrapene triunguis | reverse complement strand
GGATACTGGGACTAGAAAACAGTGGCGTATGAAGAGGGGCAAGGAGAGGGGAGACAGAAGTTGTGGATATGAAGGGAGAACTGGGTCAGTTGGGCGGGGGGGGGAGGGCGGAAACCTGGGACAAAGGGACAAAGAGCCAGGGAGAGGGGATACTGCTGCCAGAAGTCCAGGAAGGGATTACTACACAAGCTTGATTCATTCCCCAGAACAGGTCCAGCCTGTGCACTGAATGAGGTAGGGATCCTGCTTTAAAAAATAGTATGTGCTCATGTAATTAAAGACTGTATCATAATGCACATGCACAAGGGGGATGAATTAATGTTGCAGAAGCAACCTTTATTCTGGGATTTTGTATTCTGAGTGCTTGGCTTTGCAACCTTAATAAAGTTGTTTAAATGCATTTTTTTGTATGTAATACCTTTGCATATTAAATATGTTAGAGATAAAATATAGAGGAGAATTTTGGAACTTAAGCAATCCAAAATCTGGAGAGTCTTTTGGTAAGGCTTATCTCTAGTAAACACATTATTCACAGTAGCCTAACCATTAGTTCCATTTGGACTGCTTTGCCCTGCCATTGAAGATGACCTTTGACATAGGGAAATCCTCAGCTAGTGCAAAGCTGGTAGCATCTCTGCATAGGAGGCATGTCAGGGGCAGGGTGGAGTGCACAGTTGTCTGCTAAATCCTGGCCAGCATTGTAGCTGAAACTAGCATAATTTAGAGCAGGCCATATTGGCCTCCAGTTGGTCTATAATCAAAGCAATGGAAAGGTGGTTAAGAAGCACCTTCCTCTTCATCCCCACCACCCACATGTTCCCCTGAAATGTGACCCATGAAGACTCAGTGCAGTAGAGGATTGAGCCCAATGTGGGGGAATTATTCATGTTAGAAAAAAAATAATCTAGTTCTCCCTTCACTAAAATGTGCACCCTTAATGTTTCATGAATGGGGGAGGGGAGGTGTATTTAAGTTATATCATTTCAACAGATGCAACTATAGAACTTAAAGCAATTGCTGGGGGCAGCGGAGATGCATGCAAAACAAATTTCTTTTCACATTCTTTTCAGCAAAGATACATAGCACGTGATCTTAACAGTCCTTCATTTAACATGAACAGTGTCAAGAGATATTTAACAGTAACAGCTTGTCCAAAGAATATACACAAAGGCCATTTGTGATGCTTTCAACCTTTTGTGGCTGAATGTTTATTAAAGGAAGATATTTTAGAAGTTTGAATATTTGAACTTTTGTTTCCCTGAAACTCAGTAGAGACAACTTTCTAATTGTTTTCCTGAGTTTTTGTTTCTAATTCCTTTGTAGACTGGTTTTTTGATATAAGGTTGTATGAGTACTGATAGGTATTGCAGAACATTTTTATTCCTTTGTGTAAATGTTATGGCTGCCACCTTGGAGATAAACCCACAGACCTCCAGAACTAGATGCGTAAGCTGCTAACTCTTTTGAGTTAAAGAGTCCAGGGTCTGTAGGTGGGGCTCAAAAACCCATATCCAGTGGTGAGCTGGAGCTGGTTCGCACCTGTTCACATGAACCAGTTGTTAAATTTAGAAGCTGGTTTAGAACCGGATGTTAAAGGGCTGGGCAAACTCCGGGCCACGGGCCACATCCGGCCTGTGGGACCGTCCTGTCCAGCCTGCCTGAGCTCCCGGCTGGGGAGGCTCCCCCGGCCCCTCCCCTGCCTTCCCCCCTTTCGCAGAGCCCGGTGCCAGTGCTCTGGACCGCTCCTGGGCAGCTCTGCAGCTCCTGCCGCTTTGAGCGGCATGGTAAGGGGGTGGGGCTGCGAGCTCCAGTGGGCCGCACGGCATCCATACATGCTGCCCTGAGCAGCATGGTAAGGGGGCCGGGCCAGGGCTGGGAGGAGGGGTTGGATAAGGGCCAAGGAGCAGTTGGAGGGGGCGGAGGTTCTGGGGGGGCGGTCAGGGGACGGGGAACGGGGGGGGTTGGTGGATGGGGTCGGGCAGAGGTGAAAGTAAGCCGGTACGCCACGGTACGGCGTACTGGCAAGAGCCGGTGCGCCATACTGGGGCGGCCCAGCTTCCCCAGGTGGCAATTTAAAGGGCCTGGGGCTCCCAGCAGCTACTGCCCTGGGCCCTTTAAATAGCCGCCAGAGCCCCGCCACAGCTACTCCAGGGCTCCAGCAGTAGGGCTTTGGCGGCAATTTAAAGGGCCTGGGGCTCCAGCCGCTCCAGCCGCTGAAGGGGCCACTGCCGAAGTTCTGCTGAAAACCTGGAGCGAGTGAGGACCCGCCGCCGAAGTGCCACCAAAGACCCGGTAGGGAACCGGTTGTTAACATTCTGGCAGCTCATCACTGCCCATATCCTCTGTCAGTCAGCACAGAAGGGGACTTATAATACACACGCGCCAGTGGTTTATATAAACAGAACCAAGTCTTATATCTCAAGTAACTGTGATATTTGTTTTTGATGCTACAAACAATTTGACCAGAAATTCAATAAGACTATGAAGGTATCTGACAGTAACGTAATTTCCTTCATCTCCTGGTTTTTTTCTTTTTCTTTTTAGTTGTAGAAAGAACATAGGAGACCATCATTAACAAGATGTAGTAATTCCCAACAGAACTCTCCTTCCTCATGGGACTGCATCAATAATATTCAGATATATAGTTCAGAGATTACATTCATGTTCTTAAAGGGGCCTCAGCATGTCAGCATTCAAAAAATTCCTTCAGAAACTCACATGACAGATCACAGTATGTTTATTATTTAAAAAAACAAGTGTTTCCCAGTAAAAACAAAAAGGAGAAAGGTAAAACTTAGTAGGGAAAATCATGTTGAAAAGATGTCTTATATCGTAATCTTAGTAAACAACTATTTATTTTCACTATAAGTAGATTCCATTACTGTGCTGTTATAAAGGACCTGATCCTGTGTTGTACCAGTTAAGCTGTGTGTACACTCTCTCTCTCTCTTCAGAGACTGTTTACCTGGTTATTTCTGTGAGTGTCCAGTGATGGGTGCTGGATACTAATGAGGGGGACGGTGGTGGAGGAGGTTGGTTTTTGTCTGTCATGAGCCTGTACAGGAGAGGGTGAGATCTGCAGAGACATAGAAGCAAGGGTGATAGATTCTGCCTAAAAGTGTGTGTGGGGGGGTATGAGTAGGGGGCTCTGCCCCTCCTCTTCCCCCTGACACCCTGCCCCCCAGCCAAACTGGAAGCTGGAGCTGGGTTGGGGACCCCGGGCCCCTCCACCTGCCTGTGGGGGAGGGGGGGGCTGAGAGTAGGGCACGACCCGTGTTCCCACCCCCTAAAGCCCCCCGCCCCCAGCAGGTGAATGGTCCGTAGCTCCCCACAGCTGCCTGCGCAGCTCTTACTCTGACCCAGGCAGGTGAATATTTTGGAAAGGTGGGTGGCAAAAAGAAGAAAGAAGGGAAACGTAAGTAGTGAGGTAAAACAAAAACTGGATTTGCTATATGAGTTTTGAGTGGATTTCAGAAGACCATTGTAGAACTGGAGACATGAGATCACAAATATATGCATCTGGTAAGTGCTGTATTAAACATTAAGAAACTTCTAGAAACTTCAGATGTTTAGACAGTATCTATGATTTAGCAACTTCAGAAATATGCGCAGAAAAATAGTGTTACTTCTATAGATAAAATGGATAGGTGAAATCTTGTCCCACAAAAGTCAACGGAAATCTTGCCATACACTCCAAAGGGGCCATGATTTCAACTGATGTTCTTAGCAGTAAAAAAAACAAAAACAAAAAAAACAACTAATGGGAATATTGTTGATGTTAAAAAAAGTCAGCAGAGAATAAAGAGAGAGTTAGAGGGTAAGAAAACAAATTTCTATCTCGCCAGTATTTAATTTACAATAATTAGCTTTTATCCAAGAGGAACTGAAGAGAAGACAGGCAGAAATAAAGTTGTAAAGATAGGGGGAAATGAATTTAATGAGGTTTGCAATTGAGTATCATCAGTGGTACAGTAGGTCATATGAAGAAACAATTTCTCCAAGAGGTTAAGTATAAAAAGAAAAGGGTAGGGGACGCAGAGCAAAGCACTTGGGAACACCGTCTGCTGCAAGAGAAAATATGAGAAAGAAATATTATTCTTTCATGGTACTCTAAAGTATCAGTCATTTACTTTTATGCCACCTTAAAATTGTTCCAGGTCCTTAGAGGACTTTCTGCCCTGCAGGGTGAATTCAAACAACAGTTCCTATCTTTAAAAAAAAAATCTCCCTTGTTGTAGGGTTGTTGGAATTTTAACATTCCAGGGCTGTGATTAGGAAGAAAACAGTGGGAGTACAAAATCAGAGAAACCACACAGCATGTGCTAAGGAATTAAAGCAGAAGAGTATGATCCACAATGTGAAATTCAGGTGATAGTTCAAGAAGGCTGAGGACAGAAGTGAAACCTTTAGATTTATCCACAAACAAATAATTAATAATGCCATAACCATTGCCTGAGTAGAAAGACATAAGTGAAAACAAGATTGGGAAGGTGTGTGAATAGAATGCTGGATCAGGGAAGGAAGAATTTGAGGAGAAGCAGCCATGGGCGGCGGGTATCATAGGCAGGGAAGGCTCTGCCTCCCCAAACAGCCTGACATAGCTCTGCCCATGCTCCACCCCGAGACCCCCTCCTGCCTGCTGTTCCTTTGTGACCCAGAGGTTGGGGCAGGCAGGCTGGGGGCCTCGGTGCGCACATCACCCCTGGGTTGGGGCCATGCTGCACCGCCAAACCTCCTGGCGCTGGGACCATGCTTCCCGCCCAGCGCTCCAGGGCTGGGAGTGCTCCAGTCATGCCGCCTGCCCGCCCACCCAGCACTGGGGGCGCTCCAGCCACGCCACCTGGAGCTGGGGGTAAGCAGGTGAGGGGGGGTGGCGGCAGCAGGGGTGTGTGCATGTTCCAGGCTCCAGTGGGGGAGGAGGAAGACGGGGTGCGGCCGCGGGCAGAGGGCAAGGTGTTGAGGGCTAGCCTTCCCCAACAGCCTGTTCACCTGCCGCCTATAGAAGCAGCCCATTCCAAGATGTTGGAAAAGAACATGAGGAGACAATTGGGGTGGTAGTTGGCGGAAAAAAACAGGTTTAAGGAAAGATTTTTTTTTAGAAGAAGGGCCCCACATCATGACATGTAGTGCCAACATAAGCAGCTAATATGCCGGGGTAGGTAAGATTGTCCCACAGCAGACATCTCTCTGGCTGTGGTGTTTTCAGGGTCCCCCAGAGCAGCAATCTTAGAGTTCACAACCCATGGAGGGTTCACCCCCCTCAAAGTTGTTGTTTCAGCTTGTCTACAGCCATCACTGCACTAGTTACACTCCGGCCATTTTCTTTCAAGATTTTCTTTACAGTTGTGAATGCTTAAATCATTGCTTTAATGAAAACACAGTTCTTATATAATCAGATGAATCCATGAGGTAGAGCCTACTGCATGGTTAAATAAGACTTATGCTTTCATTGCTCTGAGTGATACTGAGGTCTTTGTGACTTTGTCCACAAAATATTGGACAAGTCATGAGAGGTGAAATGTAATGATGACAGTGGAAAAAGTCAAATGATCACCAGGAAAGGAAAGAGTCTTTTTCACTGTGTGAGAATGAAGGACAGTTTTTAAATAGGACTTAATTATTTTATTACTGCTGCTGTTGTTCCAAAATGTAGTGTTATCTAATTTGGAGGGGTTCAGAGAAGAGGCAAAGAAACATAAGAAAACTTGCGAAAATACTAGAGACAATTTTAAGCCTGTAAATCTCAAAAATTGATTTGCTCAGTTTCCTCTAGATTTGCTGGGAAAATTATCCTGTCTCTGGAGACTTTACCTTAAAATGGTTTCAACATTTGTATTACCTTAAAATTGGGGTTTGGAACGATGTGAAAAATCAGCCTTACAATGGAGCCCTCCCTGGCGCCAATATTAATATAGCATGTTTCATCCATAGATATTAAAGCACTTTCCAAAGGAATCAAGTATCATTATCCTCATTTTACAGATGGGGAATCTGAAGGAGAGAGAGAAGAAGTGATGTGCAAAATGTCACCCACCAGGCCCAGGAACAGAATTCAGGTCTCCCGTGTCCCAGTCCAGGGAAGCTACTGATTAGGCCACATTGCAGCTCATATGGCAGAATAGGATGGAACTCACAGGAGGGACCTAGGCACCTAACGTGTCCATTAGATGCCTAAGTCCAAAATGTAGATTCTCAAAGCCCCCATGTTCAACTGCCCCCTAACCCAATAGGCACCAAAGTTTCCACTGGTAATGTCACCTCAAATTTCTGCCAATGAGCATGTGATTTACAAGCTAGGCATTCCATGCAGGTATTTTTCCTGCAGGGCCTAATCTTATAGACATGATCTAAGTTATCCTCTCAGCACATCTAATGGATCCCCCCCCCAATAAAACATAGGTGGTGGTGTCCCCACCCCTTTTACCAGATAATCCAGTGGTTAGGGCATTCTCATAGCACATGGGAATCTGGATTCAAGTACCTGCTCCTCTCAGGCAGAAGGGGGATTTGAACCTTGGTCTCCTACCACCTCTAGCGTAAGTGCTCTAACCACTGGGCTATAGGGTAGAAAAGACACAACAGCTCCTCCTCTGTTTTTCTTAAGCAAGGCCAGCCCTTTTTCAGGTGCCTAACTGCAGGAGGAAGTTCATGGCTGTGAGTCCTGACTGGGGATGACAGTCACTTTGAGGGGGTGGAGTTTAACCCCCCACCCATGGTATTTCCTAGAGGCTACTTCAGTGGCTCTTCATTCAGCATGTTGGCCTCTATGGATCCCGATCTAAAGCACCTAACTCTCCCATATATTGTAAAGGGAAGCTGAGTGCCTAAACTCAACATTGTGGATTCCATTTGGTGGTAGGGCACCTAAGAGTTAGACAGGGCAATGCTCAGTGTAAATCCCCCAGGTGAATCCCAACCATAGTGCCTTGCCTCCGTATTATTTTTATTGGAATTAATTAGGATCTTATCAGTATAGTACAGTGGTTCTCAACCTATTTATCATCGTGGGCCACATATGCAGCCCATAATGTGTTACCTGGGCTGCAGGTTGAGAACTACAGCACACCCCCTTCCACCCACAAAGCCCTATGCCCAGTGCCTCCTGCCCAGAGACCCCTCCACAGAATGGGGCCAGGAGCAGAGCCCTGGATGGGCGGCAGCCAGGAACCTGGACAGGGCCGGCTTTGGCTTTTTTGCCGCCCTAAGCAAAAAAAAAAAAAAATGAGCGGCCAGAACGGCAAAGCAAAAAAAAAAAACAACAACCTGTGGGGTGGCCGGAGACAGGGTGCAGGGGGACTCCCTGCGCTGCAGACGTGCCCCGGCTTGTGGGGGGAAGGGAGCGGGGGGAGAGAGAGAAGGCTCCGCGCCACTCCAGTCGGCGGGGAGGGAAGGACGCGGACTGCCCTGCTGGGTTTACTACAGACCTGGCACCAGTTGGGGCAGACGGAGCGCGCAGCCCGCTCCCAGCAGGGCGCTCCCCTCCTCCGCGCCGCCGCCCCCTACCGGGCGGCCGGAGCGGCGAACAAAACAAACAAACAAACAGCCGTGCCACCCTAGGATTGGGCAGAATGCCACCCCATAGAATCTGCCGCCCCAAGCCCGAGCTTGCTCAGCTGGTGCTTGGAGCCAGCCCTGAACCTGGACCCTGCTGCGTGGCCCGGAAGCCTTTAGCACACAAATGGCCGACAGCTGTGTGCTAATTGGGCTGCATGCAGCCCACAGGTTGAGAACCACTAGTATAGTATAAGGGGTCCATGTAGATAAATAAGCAATACATATAATTCTCATAAGAAGGAGCCATATTTTCTGCCTTCCATCAGTTAAAGCCACTTCAGTGAAAACCAAGTGGTGTCCATGCCCAGAGGTATTAGTGGGGTGAATCCATAATTCCCTCTGGGAAGACTTACAGAAAGTTATGAGTATTGCAATGTAAAAATGGAAAGACTCAGTGTGACGGGGCGGACTGGCCCCACACTGGGACTGAGATAGTTAACCCTTCCCTGCTGGCAGAGGAAGCCACGCCCCTGAGGCTCTGCTGGGCACGCTCCAACCGGGACTCAAGCATAAAAGCCTGCAGAACTGCTCAGTCAGGGCTGGTGGCTGGGGAAGGAGGACGCCCAGCAGAAGGTTCCCCTCTTTTGACCACACTCCTGTCCCTGTTATTACATTAGTTGTCCCATAAACTTAGTTGGTTTCTGGGTCTTGTAGATCCTCCCCTTAGGCTGGGGGGGGGGGCCTTTAGTAGCTTCCGCCCGCCCACTTCTAAAAAAAAAAAAAAAAGCGCCAGCCCAGGAGCAGTGGCAACCCTTACAGGAGGGAGCTGAGGAGCCAGGAAGCGGGCCCAGAGACTGGCAGCTGTTGGAACCCCAGGGAGCGCCGGGTGCTGAGGAACCTGAAGACCTTGATGCCACAGGGACTGCTATGTTTGGAGGACTGGTAGGAAGTGACTCATGGAAGGGAAGGGAGTGGTATCTCCCACCACTCTGAGGGCAGCTTGTTGCGGTAGGATTCCTCGCTGACCCGTGGCGGATCACACCATTACTGACAG
This sequence comes from Terrapene triunguis, assembly GCF_002925995.2. Classification (NCBI taxonomy): domain Eukaryota; kingdom Metazoa; phylum Chordata; order Testudines; family Emydidae; genus Terrapene; species Terrapene triunguis. Next base: position 4,723,080 of record NW_020664399.1, on the reverse strand, counting down.
GGCCCTGGGTCGGAGCCTGTTGAAGGTGGGTGGGCCCAGGCTCCCCTACTGGGGATCTCTACCCCCCCCTTTTTGTGATGACATAGTTCACTGACCCCTCTCTCACCCTAAGGAGATAGATGAACTCTGGCCGCTGGGCCACAATATCCTGTGAGGGGAAAAGAACTTACAGGGACTCTGGCCATTAGGCCATGCTGCCTTAGGAGCACACTATAGAGACTCTGGCCGCTAGGCTGCGCTATCCCGCCAGGGGAGGAGAGTGTAGAGAGAATCTGGCCATTGGGCCCTGGTGCTTTAGGAGTGCACTATATAGACTCTGGCCACTAGGCCATGCTATCCTACCCAGGGAGACAGATTGAAGGGACTCTGGCCATTGGGCCATACAGCCCTGACTACTGGGGAGGTAGTAAGAGTGACGTAGATGCAGGGAGGTGGGGTTAACCTCATCCCCCCTTGAATCAAAGAAGTTGATGAGGTACAAAACCCGCCACACTCAGGCACTTGTTTATTTTGCAAAGGCTCTGACATGAAAAGATAAATTCCTGCTTCAATAGATCATGTTTATTTGTCAGCAACATTTTGTTCAACGGCATCTCACCTAAGCAACAAACTCTTTTCTTTACCTTTTACAATACAAAACAGCAAAATTAGCATACATGATGAACAGAGTGATGAAAACTTTAATCCAAAGTTCATTAAAGTTGTTCGAAACATTCTCAATGACTTAAATGAGCTGTGGTTCAGGTACCAATTAAATATTTAAACTTACATCCCACTTCTCAGCCCCTATATTATATTTATCTGCAATTTTGAACAGGAAATAAAACATATGCTTATTAAAAGTTATTGAAATATGAATCATGCACTCAAACAAAGGCATTGATTTATTTTTATTAAATATAATTTAAAAGAATAAAGTAATTGGTTCTTATGTAGTCAATTGATTTTTAATTAAATCACTGTATTGCAAGTACATAGTGCTTTTCAAAGCAATTTATTTGTTCAGGTAAAGTGTTCTTTTACTGTGAAAGTAGAAAATTAGGAAACCCATTAATATACCAGTGGCATGTGAATTAGTTGCAGTTTTAATTTATTTATTACTTCCATTAATCCTTATTTCCATGTGTTTTTTTGTGGAAATGACATCAGGTGGTGAAGTGATAAAGGAACACACTAAAAATTATTCTCAAATTAGACTAATATACAACAAAAATTATTGGAAAGGAAAAAAGGAGTCTAGGAGGGGGGAAAGCACTGTGAAAATATTTCAGATAGTTCTTCCACTCAAAAGAAATGTAGTTACTAAGGCATGTAAAAGGAAATACTGTCCCTTTAAGGAAAGGCCATAGTTACAGTACTATCCTCCTGTTTCAGCAAAACCAAGGCATTCTAAGGTGGTTCCTAGCGGGACCATACAACTTGTAATAGCCTACAAAGAGTAATGGGAAAAAGCAAATAATCTATCTCTGGTCTCATAACAGACAAACTCCTAGAGGCTAGAG
>NW_020664399.1:4711880-4721478 GCF_002925995.2 Terrapene triunguis | reverse complement strand
TTTTGACCAGAACTATTTGAGGAACAGGTGGTGACAGTGGATATCTCCAATGTACACATTGGAGAGCTGGGAGGAGAAAATGCTTTTGAAAGAGAGAGAGAGAGCACGATTGTGCACATGAGTATGCAAATGAACAAACAGTACAGGTGGCGTATTCCACCAGTGGTAAGCTATTGAAGGAGCTAGAGCTATAGACCATGTCTTTTAATTTCTTTGAAGAAGCCAAGGTAGCAATAGCTTTCAGAGAGGATTCAGAATGCTGGAAGATGAAACTTTTGAAAGGATAAGTAGAGTATGTGAAGAGGATTCCAGAGAGGGTGGAGGACCCCGAGGAAGTGGCCTTGGATAAGGAGGCATAAAGGGCTTTGTACTTGGGGCCTGGAAAGGAGGAGCTGAAGTTTCTGACAGAAGGTGAGAGGAAGCTTCTCTCCACTCTTCTGCAGCAAGAGAGGAGCTGAAGGAAGCACCGACTCTCAAGAAAAGAGCCGGCAGCCCTAAGAACCCTCCATAAACCATGTGTTTCGGCCATTGGATTTTTTTCTTTTGGACTTTCATTACCCAGGAACATATTAAACCACCCAATAAGCAAGGGGAAAAAAGTCACCAGCTACAACCACACACATTAACGGAGACCTTGCCACCAAGAAAAACAGTCTACCCCGTGTTATGTATTTCAACATGACATTTATTTCTCAATAAGTTTAAAAAAAAATAGCTACTGGATTACATTCACTTGAAGATGCACATCAAAGCTTATACGATAGAAATTTGACTTTTATTTTGCATTTAATTAGCACTGTATAATATAGTCTCAGAATTCTATTAATTGTACAGCTGAGAGCTATTCATAGCATACTATTTACTTCAATTTATTCAATTATGTTCTGAATGCAAGTAAACTGTGAACAGATTTCTACATGTTGCTCAATAAGATTGCATAGAGGGGAATTTTCAAACGTACTGTGTGCTCTGCAGTGGAACGGGTTGTCCACTTTTCAATGCTTAGAAAATAAGGGGGGATTTTCAAAGCAACTTTTGAGCAATGCTTGTGCTCTGAAGACATTTTTGGTTGTGGGTGACCAGGAAGTATCATTGCTCTACTTGGGCTGAGCACCAGCTAAACTGGATTTTCTAAGTCTCACTGATACTTTATATGGTTTCCAGGTACTTTTCCTTGTTTCTAAATGTGATCACTTCGCCCTCATGTCTTTGTTTCCTCCTGTCACTTCAGCCTTCTCATTGCAGCATTTATTCTCTGGGGGGACAGTACCAGCATCTGAATGGATTGAAAAGGCCATCAGAACAGATTATGAAAGGAAGGGAGGCAATTAGTCACTTTGTTCAAGTGATATTAAAACAGGTTCCTACGTTCTTTGCTCAAGTGTTGCATAAATAGAACGTTAGACAGAAACACAGAACTCTCTATAATCTGCCAGGGCAAAGAAGGAGAGTAGGGGCTCAGCTATGTGAAGTGGATAGAACCTGAGGGTCATGTCAGCCTGTTGCAGACACAGACTGCTATTCAGGGCAAAAATACAAGAACCTGGGAAAATAAACAAAGCACAACACTAACCTCCTGAATGTTCCAGAGGCCACAGCAGGTATGATGCATCATCTGAAAACACTGTTTGGGGCTATTCAAAAGAATAGTCCGCAGCAGTGTCATAAGTTTCTGTGATGGTAGGTGTTGGAGAGCTCTATCCCACTCTGAAAGGGACTGACCTGTATTTTTAGCTCATGGGGAGGGGGGGGGAATCCCATCTCACCACCGTGCCATAAGCATCAAAACCATAAGCAGGACTTCTGATTTTAGGTTTTAACCAATAAACACCAATAAAACAACCCCCCCCCATACAAAAAAAAAAAAAGAAATTAGTGTTTACCTACTAACCACAAGAAATGGTTACTTGTATCTAAGGACTTGTCTAGACAGTGGCATAATAGGCATTTTGGGGGTGTGATTTCTAAAGATTAACATGTTGTGCACTAATTGGTCTGTGTAGACTCAGTGTGCACTAAGGGTTCCCTAGCGCACGTTAATATAGTGCTGTTTGAAACAGTTGTACACAGTAATGGTCCCTAGTGAATTATTAAAATTACTTATTACAATAGTTGCTATTGTAATGTATAAAATATATAGAAAGTATATACAAAAAGTTCCAGCCTCCCCTCCCCCCAGCCAAAATTTTTGGACATCTACATAGAACTCAAAAATTGCTAAGAATAATCATGAAAAATAAAATTAATAAACCCCCAAACCAGAATCCCTATCCATAATTAGCAGATGTTGCAGAGCCTGGGCTGTGATCAGAAACCACTCATAGGGCCACCAGTTCTGCTTCATGCCAAGGACATTGATTACAGACTCCCGGCCAAGGCTTATGTACCAAATGCAATAACAAATACATGATTTGCACTTTCTAATCCTCTTATACCTGTTTTTTGAAGTACACTTGACAATGGAGTCTCTTGATGGAGTCATACCTGGTGGGTGGAGGAAAGAGTCCTGACATGATGATGAATGGGCCCTGGGTGGCGTTTGTTCAATCAGAACTCCAGTATGTTATTGATGAGATGCAACTTGGGCAGAGGGGTAGGAGTGCATACACTTGTGGGAGATCATAAGGCATTCTTCTACTTTTTTTATTCAAGTGTTCAGATACTTTTTCATGGTATGCATATAGGTTTGGCTAACTGTGTATAGAGGTGGAAGCAGCCATTCCAGAAGATATAAATGCTCAAAACTGAGTATTAGTTCATATATTTAGATTATTCTAGAAAAATCAGAATATGAATGTAGAGAACTAAAATTAGTAAGTACCATCACAATACTCTATTATAACATTTTTCACTAGAAAATACACAGTCTCTACACCTACACAATGCTGGCCTCATTCAGACATCAGTCAATCTCTACTTATGCTTATAGCCCTTTTGATGTCGGTAACTTCGAATGTTAGAGAAATGAATCAAATTGAAAAAGCATTTTAAAGTAACACAGAAATGTCAATTATAAGACAAATAACTTCAAGCGAATCAGTCAATGTATAGCTCAGTATGCATCTTGAAAAGATTTTTTGGCACATATAAAATACTTTTAAAATATCTCCTCTTATCTCAAGAAACCTTTATCAAACAAATTATGTAAACTAGCAAAAATATATAGATATAGATACTTGACTAAGATGTAGTGTGAATGACTTTTTAGATCTTCAAACCATTAAAACCTTTTGGGAATAGGAAGATGGGTTTCAGTTGTAGGATGGAATCCTGAAGAGTCCTTTAGCTTTTTGAAGGATTATTATAATGTAGTTGTATTACTGTAGCATCTAGGACCCCAAGTCATGGACCCAATTGTGATGAGGTCAGGCCATAGTTTGCCAGCCATGTGTGATGTGAATACAAAGGACTAAAATGATCCCATGTCAAAAGCAGGGAGGGAAGAAAAAGATAGTGATCCTGAAAAAAAAATCTGTATTTATTTGGTGGAATTGGCAATGTTTTTATTAGATATGGGCCAAAACCAGGAACCTGTCAAATCCAAACACTTGCTTTTTGTGGTGGAGAAAAAAAGTGATCCAAAGCCCCTGCAGCTAAACATGCCCTATCTGTTTAGTTCTGGGTCTTGGCCAACTTTAGAATAAGACAAAAAAGACCCTTTCAAGATTGGATTAAATCAAATGCTCATAAAAGCTGCTGACCTTGTGAGATTTTCCATCTTTTAAGGGCAGAATCTTGCAAGAACACCTCAGTATCAAGTATGAACCCAAACTTCATCCTAAACCAACGGTTCTGAAACTCACGGTCAGGACCCCTCAGGGAGTCGCAAGGTTATTACACGGGAGGTCGCAAGCTGTCAGCCTCCACCCCAAACCCCACTTTGCCTCCAGCATTTATAATGGTGTTAAATATATAAAAGTGGTTTTTTTTTTTTAAATTTATAAGGGGGGGTCACACTCAGAGGCTTGCTATGTGAAAGGGATCACTAGTACAAAAGTTTGAGAACCACTGTCCTAAACCTAATCTGGAGTCAGGTCTCCATTTCTAGTAATTTCTTATTACCCCTATATAGAGACATAATATAAAACCCAAAATGCTTGATAGAAAAGGTGATTAAAAAAACAATTAGAGAAGAGTATATGGTCACTACAGTACCAGTAAGACCACTGAGGTTAAGAAACATCTGCAATTATTACTTTAAAATACAGATTTTCTAGCCGGAGAAAGTGCTAGAAAGATCAACCAGCATTTTAATCTCTTAGCAGCTGAAGGATCATCTTGGATGGGTATCAAGCGACTGAAAACCAGTAGCTCCTTCATTTATTGACAGAAGAAAAATAGAAATCTCTGTCCTAGTAAATCCATTTTAGAGTAGCAATCTGGGCTTCCATACTAGTTTTGAAGACTAAATATGACCTCTTAAAACTCAGAGTATGATTCCAATTTGCAGGAGCATGTTTTGTAACATGCTATTTATTGCCAGAAACCTTAATTTGAAAGTCCTTAGTTATTCCTCACTCAGACTAAATTCCCTTTGTCAACAATAATCTTGGAAAGACATGAGCTCTAGAGAGAAAGATTTTTGCTTCTCTAAGACACCAGGAAACATTTTCTCCTCCTTTACGATATCTAGACACTACATATTTCTATTATTCTCTTTGACTGAGGGAATAAGGTTTTCTTGAGCTGTAAAGTATGGATGTGACCTCTTGCTCAGGTCACCCAGCACTGTGAGTCAGTGTTACCCCTCTGCCTCAGCAACAGTGAGCTTTGCTGCTGCTAAGCTATGTGTCAAGTGCTTGACACACCTGCTTGTTTGCCTTGCCAGCAAACTTTTCAGGAGTCTGACAACCCAAACTTAGCCTTTCAGTGAACCCCAAATTCTGAGTTCCCGGAGACATTTTTCTGCAGTTTCCAGTCCCTCTCACTGGGAGAAAAAAAAATCACAGAAGTTATTAGGTTTGCTGCCTCCAAAGGGACAGGACATACAACAGCCTGTTAGGTAAGCTGATGACTCACACTTCACCTCAGCATAACACTGACATGGTTTTGTAATAAAACAAGAATAATTTAATTAACAAAGAACATAGGTTTCAGTGTTTTCAAATAAGAGCAAAAGGTTTGAAAGGTTACAAACACACTTTTTAGTGACTAAAACCTAACTTTAGCAAGTTCCAATCTTTGTCTAAGCAGGTTTCTTCTTTATAGTCAGTTCCCAGAGACTTCAGCCCACTTGGCTGAAGGATCTAACTCTCTCAGATTCAAAAGCTCTGGCCTCTCGTGTCCCTCAAGTGATGGAAGCCAAAATGGCTGTTTCTTCTTATATTTCCCAAGGTCCCTCAGTTTCAAGGGCCAGGAAGGCTTCCTGAGGTATATACTCAGTCCCCCATTGTGATCATTAAATGGTCATCTCCCCCATTTGCTAGTTTGGTGGTTTAGTTTACCTTATATGTCAAAGAACTTTCATTGCTTCTGGCCTTGTCTTGTTCAATTTACCTTGGAGACACTGTCAAGCAGGTGAAACATTCCTTTGTCTAGGACTAGCTGGGCTTTTGTACTGTCTGCCAAACACATTTTAAGAACATATTTCCAGCACACATCTATAAATCTGTATACTCCACCTGTGCACACCTCACACAATAATATTAATGACCAGCATGCTATCAACTTATATATGATACCTTACATGACATCTTTTAGATACAGATTATGGCCATAGTGAGTTGGAGCAAGGAGTATGTCAGGCCTGACGTGAGTTATGGGCTGGGGTGTTCACTGCCAGTTGGCATTGAAGGAGCAACCTGGGTTGTTATAAGAGCATTTTTAAGCCAGATGAGCCTGAAGTGAAAAGCTTCCTTTTAATGAAGGACAACACGGAGGGAGAAGTTTTAACTTAGGCATCCATCTAAACTCAGTTCTCTCAGTCAAAGCAAATAAAGTCTAGGGAAAGGAATCATAAAGGTGCATACACTATGGATGGTGAAACCCAGGAATCAATCTGAAAACTACCATTGAGAGTGAACTACTAATTTCTATGCAGAGATCTGGTAGGGTGTAGTGCCATGAAATGTGATCAGTCCATTTCTCCTATACACGTCTCCATCACCAAAACTCAATGGAATCCCTTCTCTGTTGGGCACCCATGGAGGGACATCCACAGGGTGAAAGTGAGTAGGGACAGTAATGTGAGAAAAGCACTCCCCTTTCACTTAGGGAGACCCAAATGATTAAGGCCTATGGCTCCTGCGTGAGGGAAGGAGACAAAGTGGAGCAATGATACTAAGCTGTTTCTTTCCCTTTCCCTTTATGTAAGGAAATAGCAGAAACATGATAGTTCCACAATGCTATTCACTCCACAAGAATACTTAAAAAAAAAAAAACACTGCTGAAGAGTCTAACAAAAAGGCCCTTCTCTTAAGATGACATTTCCTGTTTTATGTGTGTGTAAATATGCAGCAAAGAACCTAATCACAAGTCTCAAAAGAGAAAATCTTACTGGGTTCTTTAAAGTGCATTACATTTTACCATAAATTACCTGCTCAACATTACAAACACTAAGTGGGTGAGAATTTCTTTTATTGGATCAACTTCTGTTGGAGACAGAGATTCTTCTTCAGTTCTGTGTGGCTCAAAAGCTTCTCTCTTATTGGACCAACGTCTGTCGGTGAGAGAGACAAGCTTTCGAGCCACATGCTCCTGAAGAAGAGGCTCTGTCACCAACTGAAGTTGGTCCAATAAAAGATATTACCTCTCCCACCTAGCCTCTCTCATGTCATGGGACCGACACAGCTACAGCTATACCACAGACTGCTCAACGTTGTTACAAGTACAGATTCTTGGCCTAATACACTCTTTGTATTTACCAAGTTCCCAAGAATGTGGATTTTTCAGCAAAATTTAACTTGTTCCTTTTTATTTTCCAGAATTTCTGAAGACATTGACAAGATAGTAAAATAAGAGAAAAAAAAGGCTCTGTTTCTCAAAGTAATACACTACTAGTAGAATTACTTTGCCTAGGATATGTCCAAATGAAGACAGATTTCAGAAATATCTAAAATTTAAGTATAAAAGGCCACAACATTGTTAAACAAAAGAAAATCATAGCTGTTTTTTAACAGATGGTCGTGGAAGCAAAATAAAGTGGGGGGGGGGAAGAAGAGGGGACGGCTGCTAAGTTTTAGGGGCACATATCTGTCCCTTCCTGAATATTATAGTTCACTAGTTGAAGAAATTATTCAAGTTTCTCAGTTTTTCCAACAATTAGTGAAAGGGTGTCTACAGATTTGGCAAACCTTAGCATGTCAATGCTAATTAGTGGATTGATGAAGGTATCAGATATTGACTTCCACCACAATGGGTAAAACTCCCATTGATCCTCCACAGTCTGGTCTCATGCCTGCCCCTTTGACATGGAAAATCTCCACTTCCTAGCTGCATCCAACTTGGAGAGTTCCCACAGGAATAACATGTAGAATGAACATTCTACACACAAATTAAACAGTATGTGCACAATATTTTAAAATTCTACATATTTTATTTGTCAAATAACAATATAATTACACTGGTTTCAATTAGTTTGGTAATTTATTTCAAAATACAGGTCAACAAGTATGTCTGTAACAGTACAGACAATGAAAAATGTTCAGGGGTTTTTTTTTTTTTTTTTTTTTGACAAACAGATTCCTTACAAAGCATATTAATATAGAAATGTGAGTACAAATTAATTTAAACTATGATATAGAAATTAATTTCCCACACCCCTGAAAAGCAGTGGAAAGGCTTGGACGAGAGTGGGGTAATGGAAGAGCTGAGGGAGAAGGAAGTAATTCCTGGAAAGGAGACTGAGTGTGAACCTAGAGGGTTCTGTGTATGTGGAAGAAGTATGGAATAGTTTTGGGTTTTTTTGGGGGGGGGTTGTTCATAGGGAGCTGAGGAGGTTAGGGAGCTGGGAAGCCTCCCCATGTAAGACCCTGACTGACTCCTAGCCTCTCCTGTTCAGTCAGGCACATCTTCCCCATCCCCATGTGCTCCTGCAACCCCCCCCCCCCCATCCCCATGTGTCCCTGTACTCCCACTCAGCCACCCCTCTTCCCAATGTTTTTCCCAGGAAATTAGGGGAGGTGTTCGACTATATAAGGGGGGTGAGGGGCGACAAGGGTTGAGACCATGAGGATGACGGTAGGCTGTATAGTACAATAATAAAAATTGAAAAAAATGTTTAACAATTATTTTATTAGATTTAACTCATGTTTTAAAATCATCACAGAAATTAAAGTTGGCTACTCAGGCTTACTATAAAGCACTACTTCTGCATCCTTCTTGGTTTCTTGTTGTAATTTTGAACAACTATGTTAATGAACTTCCTGAATGCAGTGCATTCATTTTGTGTGGTTTCTTGTGTGGTACTTCTAGTCCTTCGTGATATGCTCATGGTCAAGCAGAAGGCAACTTCTTTGAGAACACAGTATTCTATTCAATGAGGAAAAAGAACTCACCTGAGACTGTTGTGATTGGGAGTAGCAAGAGATGAATTAATACTTCTTTCATCCAGGAAACATAGCAAAAAGATTAGGTCAAACCACTGATGATAAAGAAGAAGTTGAAGTCAAATCTTCATTCATCATATGATATTCCCCTCTGTGTTCAAATTCTTTATTCTGTCCTGATCATATGGCAACCCCATTGTTGTTAGTGCCTCACTCCACTCAACTGTCAGTGTTTTATAAGACAGACATCCGTAAAAGCTACATAGAGGTTGAGTAGAATCCAGAAGTCGCTTCTGTAGATTTGGAAGAATCAAGTCTCTGTACTTTTTCAGCTGGCTTAACAAATACTTCTTGTTGTTGGGACTGACAGCAAGTTACCTTGGCCCAACACCTGGCATAGTCGGCAGAATACACTTGGTGATACCCCTGGGAGGTGTAGCCAGATGTGGGGTAAGTGAGGATGTGGGGTTCTGGCCACCGACAAGATACCCGGCTAGAGTAGTACCTCCCGCTGGGCACCAGTGGCCAAACTGCTATGCTGGGTGGCTCCCCCAGTTGGATGGGATGCGGACGAAGTTCCCCTCATCCTGGCCAATTTGGCTGAGCAGATGGAGGAGGCAATAGAGTTATATGGGCATAATAAATTCAATAACGATTGGGGGTGGGGATGGTTGTTCCTGACAATGGTGGAAAAGCTGTCGGCGCATAACGAGCAGCTAGAGAAGAATGAAAGCATCCTGGTGGATGATGAGCCAGCTCTCATGGATAAGAATAACATGCTAAGGCTTTGGAAGCGGCTCAGCAGAGGGCCTGCAAGCAACAGGAGATAGCTGAGACTATGGCGATCTGCTATGCTTGGGATCGCCATCGCCACTTCCTGCAGAACCCTCACCCCACCGTGTCCCAGTCCAAGGTTAGGGCCCTTATGGCATCGGATTGGGACCCCGAGACGTGGGACAGGAACATATGGGACTCCAGTGATGACAATGATGGATGGGAAGGCAAAATTGAGACTGAGGCAGAGGGAGGCAGTGCAAAGGAGATCCAGCCCCAGGTTACTAACAAAACTAAGGGGCCTCCAGGAGCAGCCCCCCAACAGACATAGATAATCC
>NW_020664399.1:4705371-4711870 GCF_002925995.2 Terrapene triunguis | reverse complement strand
TGAGTCTGTGAACTAAAATCACTGCGTGGGTGATTCTTGCCACGACAATTTGGGGGCTCGTCCGGGATCACTCGACGTCCCACCGGACCGGAGGACCGTGGACCGCTCCTACACCGATCCCAGGCGCCAGGTAAGAGACCCTTGTCTCTATTTGGGATTCGGTAAGGGGCTGCCCATAGGCTCCAGGTTCAGGTGAGAACGCGCTGTGATCCGAACCTTTTAAGGTAAGACTCATTTGCCTGACGCCTGTTCGTTTTGTGTGTGTCCATTCTGTAACTTGTCTGTTTCATGTTTTGCATCATGCTGCGCTCTCTTAGGCTATAAGCTATGGGGGAGGGCATAGGGAACTGTCTGTTTTGTGGTGTGTACACGTGGTCTTAGACCCAACGGTTTCCTTGAAACAGCCTCTGTGAAATTACTGGGACATCCGTCTGGCAGTTAAACACTTTTAGAGTGCCAGCCCAGAATAAAAACAAGTTTCGGATGACAGGAGATTGTTCAGGCAGGAACAGAGGCTGAATAGGCTGAGTGATCTCTCTGGAACATAAAGGAAACCACCACTGACTTAAGAACTGAGTGACCCGAGGACTAGAGGTAAACAACTGAGAGGGTTTCTAATCTTAATAAGAACAAGAAGTACGCCAAACTCCTATGCTTTGCCTTTTTAAGCTTTCATATTGTCTTTTTGTTAGCTTTGTGGCACTGACCCTCTGGGGAGTGGTTCCCCCAGGGGGGGTTGAGGAACAGGTTTAGGTACCGGCTGCTGAGGAACCCCGGGAAAGTGGACCCCATGAGTAGAATGTAGGGGCCGAATCCACCGGACCAATAGAACGCGGGTGGACCCCTTAAGTAAAGTGGGGTGGAATCCCCGGATTGGAAGGGGGGCGGAATCCACTACCTGAACTCTGCAAGGAGGCGGGGGCTAATTCAGGTTGACCCGGAGACAGCCGAAGAGGCCGGAGTAGCTCCCACTAGCAATAGGTTGGTGGACCTCATACAGCAATAGGCTGTGTGAACTAATGAGACCTGCGGCCCAGGGACTTTGACAGCCCCCGAGAGTTGGGACTGTTGTAGTGAAGATCCCTGGTAGTGAGGTAGGAAAATAAGTGTGGTGGTGATTGAGAGTCGTAAGGTGGTCCGGGACTGCTACAGGTGGGGTAAGGAACCGTTGGAGCGGTGACCCCCGCTTTGTGTGAGTAGTAGGTCCCCACCCTTCTTGCCCTTTAAGTGACCATTGTGTCCCTTCTCGCCCGGAGGGCGGGAAGGCCCCGGGAAACCGTCCAAGTACTCCTAGGCAGTGTGGTATCCCATCCCGTTTTCTTGAAGACGGGCTGGTGCTCCCTGCTGGGGGAGGAGTGTACGGAGACCACCTCCTTGCTCGGAGAGCGGGGGGGCCCTTCGGAATCCGTCCTGGTACTCTTAGGTAGTAGGGTATCCTATCCCGTTCTCTTGAAGACGGGACGGTGCTCTCTACTGGGGAGGAAAGTACGGTGACCAAGGCTTTCCTAATTTTTTCGTGTGATTGACCTACGACCAAAAACCCCTTCCCCAGATCTTTTCTTCCTCTGGAGCAAAACTCGCGTGTGGGTTGGATCACTGTGGAGTGAGCTCCCTCCCCTTGCTGCGTTTGAAGGGGAGCCCCCGAGAATCGTTTGCCAAAACCTGGGGCACTCGGGCATCCTACCCCGTTCCTCTTAGAGGCGGATTGGTAACCCATTGCCGGACAGGGTGCATGCGAGGACCACCCTTGTAAATCCTCCCTAGTGGTGTGAATGTTGGAGGGCAAGCCTCACCCTATGGAATGGGGCTAGGGCGGCCTCACCCTATAGAATGGGGGCTAGGAGATTGTTCTCGCCAAGATGAGGAGAACTGCGCTTATTGCAGTGTCTTAATTTGTGTTGTTTAACTATTCTTCAGGCATGATAGCAAGTGTTTTAGTGTTGTTGTGTTGTTTAACCACTCTTTGAGTATAATAATAATTGTTTTGCTAAATAATTAATCCTCTTCTACAAGGAGAGTTGGTAAAAGCAGCCCACCCTCCTTGCTGAATTGGTAGTGAAACAATGCCTGTGCCCATAAGAAAAAAGGATCGGGCCCAAGCGGGCAGACAACCGCAGTTTGAGGAAGTCAAGAGAGGGGGGTTGAGGGGTTAACTCTGTAGTTGCTGGTGTAAATTAAGTAATTGCAGAGTTGACTTCTTGCTTTCTTTCTTTTATAATAGTAATTGCTTAAGAAGCGGTGTAACGTGCAATCTATATGGTTCTTAATAATAAGTCAATATAATGTAATTGAAATAGTTTTAAAGAAAAATATGGTAATAAGTAAATATAACGTAACTGGGATATGCTTCATGCAAAAGGTCTCTTGTAAGGTATCATTACAGAGCTTATGATCTACTAGATATAGTCATCTGATTTGTACCACTCTTGTATCTAAATCTAGAAATATAAATGTATCTCTCTATCAGTGTTGTAGAGGGCGGGCAATTTGTGAGTTTGCCCTGCATGAGCTTGTGCAGGGTCAAACGGATTTATTTGGGTTTAGACCTCATTGGGATTTGGGCATCTGAGTGCTAGAGACAAGCACACTACTGTGAGCTATTTTGAGATAGACTTGCAGCTTTTGGGACAAGTGATTCAGCGGGGTCTGTGTTAGAGCAGACTGGAGTGTCTGGCTCAGCAAGACGGGGTGCTGAAGTCCTGAGCTGGCAGGGAAAGCAGGAGCAGAAGTAGTCTTGGTACATTGGGTGGCAGCTCCCAAGTGGGTTTCTGTGATCTAACCCGTCACAAATGGCATAAGCAGTAAAACTATAAATAAATGTTAAAGGAAATTCTTGGTTTCTTTGCAGCCATTCCTTTGAAAGTGTCTATAAATAATCCAGGCAAAAGGTTATTAAGGTAAAATCATTTGACTATAAAAAGGTTAGTTAAATTTGTTAAGAAACACTCCTGGTGTGTATAATTTTTGTTTTATAAGTTTAAGATAAGTTAATGTTGTTTTGGGGTTATGAAACCAAGAAAATATATTTTTGCCAAACAAAGTAAAGTAGTGTTGTTTAGTTTTGGTATTTAGCATTTAATCCTTAAAGTAATTTAATGCTTTACAAAGTTTAAATTGTTTTAAATGGAAAATTTTAAATCTGTTTTGGATGTTTAAATTAATTTTGTTCAAATGTTTAAATGTTATAATTGTAAGTATGTATTAGTTTAGTAATGTATGTGCGTTTGCCCTTTTTGCAAGAAAATATATTACTATGTGTTAGTTTTGGTGGTGTGTTTTCTTGCGGGAAGGGAAAATGCAGGATCTTGGACGAAGGTTTTGCAACAGTTTTGTATTGGTAAAATATGTCATGCGGGGGCTGTTGTGGAGCTTTTGCTTAAAACATTTTGTATCACAATCTGGCATATCTAAACTGATTATAAAAAAGCTATGTGCAGCTTCACAAATCCAGTATGGGTGCAGCTTCACAGATCCAGTATGGCCAAATGTCCTTTAAAGGCCACTCCCAATCAAAGAACCAAATTCAGCCCTCATAAATTTTTACCAGGGCACCCAATGCAGCTACCGGCAGTGCCCTGCTAACCTGACTCAAATAAACAGTCGTTTAAAAAATTACACAATAGTCAGGCACTAACGAAATGTGTTAGGTCTTTTTATATACAGCAGTCCTGCCACTCACTGAAACCAGAGACTGGGTCTGCATAAGGGTCCATCAGCAAAGAACTGCCCTGGCCTCATGCTAGGGGACTCTTGATGCTGACAAATCCATTAAGCCTTCGGACCTTGCTAAGAAAACAACTTCTCCACCTGAGGCCATAATAAAGCCTCCAACCAAGCAAGGTGATTGTGCTAGTAACCCCTCCCTTGCAGCCTCATTGCCGGACAGCTAAGTGAACTAAGACTATGAAATCTTGAAGAATAGCTTGCGGAAGCTAGCCAAAACTACCTGAAAATGAAACTTTTAATATTCCTCAGACTCTCCTCCTTAACGAACTTGGGGTGGGGAGGGAAAAAGTAATTCTTTCTTTCTAAATCTTAGCCAATCAGCGACCTCCTGTTTGGCCTGTGTCATATTGCAATGTACCCCGGCTCTACATGGTTGCCCATTGTTGTAGTCCCCGTTCCCCAGCTACTCCCCCTCATATCTTCTCCAATTCCCATACAAATCTGTCTGGCCGTGGCCTCAGGGAAATTCAGGTCTCGGAACAACAAATGTGGTATAGCTCATCCTACCGATGGAATTGTTGTTTCCAGTGGTGGATTGTGCTAAATGCTACTATGAGAACCACCACTTTCTCATTTTCCTCTCTGCTTTCCAAATAACTACCTAGTACCCTGATTGTTCTCAGAGAGTGGCCATTCGACTGGCCCAACTTGTGCAGTGGGAAAGTTTTTATTGAGGAAAAGAGGCTTGGTGGAGGGAGCCTTACATGGCCTAACTGGGGCTGCCGCTATTTGGACAATAGATAAAGCCCAGGATCACGAAAAACGTCTGGGAAACTTAGAAAGAGCATCAGGCCTCCTTACTGAGGCAGGGTATAGCCAAATGCAGGATTTCTTTAATGGTCTCTTAGCAGAAATGCGAGGCGATGTCCTAAGTCAGCGCTGGCCTAAAACTTTTACCACTACTGTGGAAGTGCCACCCAAGCTGTGGAAGTGGAAAAATACGTGAACATTGTCAAAATAAAGCTGTGACTCTGTTGCATGTACCTTCCAAGCTTCGGAACCGGTAAATGGCACCTGGGCTCCAGTGCACTTACTTGTGCCAGAACCCTGGGCGAATTGTCTATGGGACTGGGTTATCCACCGGCAGGTATGGAAAGTCAAACCACCCCATAAACCTAGCCATTTCATCACCACTCCCTATGATTTCGCTGCTCAGCATATCTGGGTGGGAATCGGAACCTTGTGGTCATTATGGCCCTTGGAACCCCCACAGCTATTTTGCCTCCGCAAATTGCATCCTAAAGAGGTGGTTAACATTTTAATTTGGCATGTTGAGAAGGGGAAGCAATAGGTAAAGATCCCGAGGGAAAATTACTATTTAGTAAGAGCCATGAATGTGCTCTGCCATCGAACCCCCACATCCCTATCCCCTTTTCACCTTAACTTAACCACTGCACAAGGAAGCCGCTTTATTGTATGGCCTGCTAATCCTCAGGTTTATGTAGCCCTCCATCCAAGTGTTTCTTTTACATTTAATTGGACTTCCCTTATCCCTAACTGCTTCCTAAACCTCACTTCTCTACTCCCTCTGCTCTCCAACTTATCTCACCTGCAAGACCCAAATGCATGTAATAGAAATAGAATATAACAAAGAAGCCAAAGTTTTCCAAATTGCTTATGGAGTACATACCTTATGCTTCTCCCACAACATTGCGTTCTTTGCCTCTAAAGAAAAGTTACACCTAGTTGGCTAACCTCTTCTGCCTTTCACATTCTATTTTGGATTGTTCTAGCAGTTTGTTGCAAATTAATGTTGGCTGTTGCTTGTTGTCTATGTAAATTTTGTCGTTTGCCCCGGCTCCCGGTTCACCCCCAACCACCACCGAGAGCCCTTTTATTTTTCACAGACGTTCCCCACTCCACACTATATTGTCCCTTAGATCGGAAAAATTAACCACCTTAGTATTAATTCTGGATCTAAATACTGTCCTATGGCCTCTTTTCTAAATAAGGATAGTGATGCCTATATGGCATCAGAGGAGGGAGATTGTGGGGAAACAGACCAGGGGGGGTCTCCTTTCTAGTAGCCCAAGCTCTGAGTCACCAGGCTCTAGGATGAGCCCTCCAACAGAAATCTGTTCTACTGATAGCCTCTGCACAGAATAGAACAGGCCTAAAAGCCTGAACCAAACTGCACAGCATAATTCTCTTCCAAATACAGTCAGAAGTAGTAACAGAGGAGGGAATCATAAAGTCTGTTGGGAAACTAACTGTTTTAGAAATATGATAACCGCAAAATTGCTAGCTATTGAGACATTGTTTTACGGAAAGATAATCATCTTTGCTGCTACTATTGTTTGCAATATTCTCTAATTCCAGCTATCTGCAAACCAGCCAATGATAGCTCTCTTTTAAGCGTCCCCCGAAAAGCCCCCCCCCCCCTTAGCTCTTACCGAAATCCCCCGGAAAATGACATGTACCAAGTCTTAAGAAATGTACCCAAGCCAGAGTTGAGCACCACCCTCGCGGAAACCACCAAATGTCCCCATGCCCAATTACACCCATTTCTTGGAACATTAAGAAAGAGGGCGAGGGGAGGAGGGAAGAGTGACCCCAACTCAACACCCCAGCTCGTGATGAGCGCGTGTTCACCCAAAGCTCGGCTTGTGATTTGTCCCCGAGCTCGTGTCCACTATATGCCCAGCTTATGATTGGTTCTTAATTTCTTAACTAATGACGTATTAATTGTATCATGCTTGTGGTTTTAGTGAATAAAAGCAGCCTGCGTGCTGCTGTTCGGGGTGCCAGCTTCCGAGCTGCACCCCAGTGCGCA
>NW_020664399.1:4680859-4705361 GCF_002925995.2 Terrapene triunguis | reverse complement strand
TTGTTACTCCTGTCTGAGTATATTATTGGCATTGATATTCAGCGTAGCTTTTCCTTTCACTTTCTGATGGGAGGTACCACTTTGGGGTGCAGGTGGTTGTGGTGGGCCATGCCTTATGGGACCCCCTGGTCCTACCCCAACCCCGGTTGTTTTACTGAGGCAGTATCAGCTCCCCAGGGGACAGAAGGAGATAGTCTCCCCTATCATTGAGTTGCAGTGGGCGGGGGTCATTAAGCCAGTGGTATCTCCTTTTAACAGCCCAGTGTGGCCTGCGAAAAAACCCGATGGGTCTTGGTGGAGGACAGTTGACTACTGGGCCCTGAACAGGGAGGTGCCCCCCCTCACGGCTGCTGTTCTTGATGTTGTGATCTTAATTGAGGCGATCGGGCAGACCGAGGGGGAATGGTATGCTGTTATTGACCTGGCCAACGCCTTTTTCTCAAGTCCCATTGCTGAAGAGGCACAAGCCCAATTTGCCTTCATCTGGGGCGGGTGCCAGTACACTTTCACACAATTGCCATAGGGTTATGTCCACAGTCCCACGTTGTGCCATGGGTTGGTGGCACGTGACCTCCAGATGTTTATCCCCGAAGAATCAGTGACTATTCACCAATATATTGATGATTTGATGATTCAGGGGATGGCTCATGTTGTAGTGGAGCGAACCTTGCAGGCGTTCACCACTAACATGCAGGCCAGGGGGTCGGCTGTTAATCCCAACAAAGTACAGTCCACCAGCTGACCCATGAAATTCCATGGGATTGTGTGGCAAGGAGCGCAGCGCCCCATCCCTCCTTCTGTTGTAGACCAAATTGCCCAGCTTGCAGCCCGGACCACCAAGGTTGAGGCACAGCGAGTGATCGGGTTGTTTGGTTACTGGTGTAACCACATCCCGCACCTCGCTTTGTTTTTAAAGCCCCTTTATACTGTCACCAGGAAAAAGACAACATTCAATTGAGGCGAAGCCCAGGAGCAGGCATTTGAGGAGGCTAAAGCTGCCATCCAGACTGCAATGCCCTTGTGCCCCTATGATCCTCATAGCCCCTGTCATCTGGAGGTGTCAGGGCTGGAGGATTATGCCTCTTGGAGTCTGTGGCAAAAATTGTTGGGTGCCCGCGATAAGCAGACCCTTGGGTTTTGGTCTTGTAAACTCCCTGAGGTGGCCAGCCGGTATACTCCGTTCCAGAAGCAGCTTTTGGCTTGCTAGTGGGCCCTGATTGAAATTGAGCGCCTGACTGAGGGGCAGACTGGTTTTACAGCCTGAAATCCCCATCATAAATTGGATTTTGGACCCCAACACTTGTCCTCTTCACTTACAGATTCAGTATAAGTGCCTTCATTACTTAACTTCTGAACTGAAGTCTTTGCTTCTTCCAGTATGTTTTCAATGGATATCTCTCTGATTGATACAAGTTGGCTTCTATATTTGGACATAGATCTATTACTGTTGTAGCAGATTCCTGGATGGCATTGTTTAATGACTCAAGTGGTTACAACAGTAGACTTACAAGATAGTCTTCTCTGAATGTAGATGCAAACATAGTCCACAGGCAGCACTACTTAGATCTGTCCTATCTCAGTAGATAATTTCCAAAGCCAGTAATAATGGATGCAGTAATGTTAAGACAACAGCCAAGGATTGCTCATGATAAACCAGCGGGTTCTCCCAGGTAGGACTAATTTGAACTTCAATCCCAGTGTATCTTCTATTTTTTTCCAAGATGTTCAGTTCTTTTGGAATCTTAACACAAGAACCAGAGTCACTCAATGAAATTAATAGGCAGCAAGTTTAAAAGAAACAAAAGGAAGTACTTCACACAATGCATAGTCAACCTGTGGATCTTTTTGCCAAGGATGTTGAAGGCCAAAAATTACAACAGGGTTAAAAAAAAAAAAAACTAGATAAGTTAATGGAGTTTAGGTCCATCAATGGCTATTAGCCAGGATGGGCAGGATACAACACCATGCTCTGAATGTCCCTAGGCTCTGTTCACCAGAAGCTGAGAGTGGATGACGGAGTATAGATAGTTGCCTGTTCTGTTCATTCCCTCTGAACTGCCTGGCATTGGCCACTCTCAGAAGACAGGATACTGGCCTAGATGGACCATTGGTCAGACTCAATATGGCCATTCTTACATAAAAAATAATTATAATTAAAAAGTTTAGTACAGAAACTCCACAAGATAACGACCTCTTGAGGTAGCAATGATGTGAGATAACAACCTTAGCAAATCATGCATTTTAAAAAAATGTTGGCCTACTTGGAAAAAGTATATTTATATAAAGTTTCCCAGTCACAAATCTAGCCTTCTGGAGCAAAGTCACTAAAATATAGTCAACAAACAAATGTTCCTTTGATGTGCCCCTCCCTTCTCCCTCCACTGCACCCCACTCATCGTTGTTGTCTTTGGTCAGTGGAGACCCAGAGTACAAAGGTGCTTTCATGTGAGTTCTCCTCCCACCCCCATCTTGCTTGTTCCTCCAGCACCTCACCACTTGCTCTGGCTGCTGTTGTCTGTCGTGTCACCATTCACTCCACCACTCTGTCCCCAATGGTCCTGCACTGTCACTTTCTGTTGCCATCTGCAACTATGATCTCTGTGAGTCAGTCTCTCAAAGTTTCATGAGGTCTCAATGATTTCAGCTCTCAGTGGGGGAACCTCATTGCTAGTGCAGGCTGGGCTGTCTCTTCCACAGAAACTCTGTCCCGCAGCAGGGCTAAGCCCTTTGACTTGATTTCAGCTCTAGTGGTCACTTAAAAAATAAAAAAAGACTACCTATAGAGCCTAATCAGCCTCTATCTTTAAACAGGGAAGAGGGGCAGATCAAATAGTGCCTGTGACTTTTAGGCAGAGCCCACACCACCAGGCAACACACCTATGCCCCACTCTCTCTCCCTGCACTGGGATCTGCTATCCAACCCCCAGTGCCTAGCAAGGTCAGTTCAGTTGAGGGTGACCAATGCTTAATTTGTAATGAAAGAGGTGCTGGGGCTCAAGCATGTTTGTTACTTTCATAACTGATATGTCAAGCCCAGAGGTCCCAGGGCTATCAACTGCCAAGCCTGGAGGTTGACCACTGGGGTGTGTTGGGGAAATTCAGGGTGGGTGAGGAAATCCCTGCCTCCTCCCCATGTGGCCCTGCACCCCCACTCAGCCCCTAGCTCAATACAGTCACCCCACTACCTCCTGTGCCCCCACCCCACTCTGTCCCCCACCACCTTCTGAAGCTCAGTCTGTGATACACCCTACAGCCCCATATGCCAAACTGTCCATCCCCTTAATATCCCGTGCCTCTTCACCTGGCCCCATAGGCAGGGTGCTGTGAGAAGTCAGCATCTTCTCCTCCCCCTGCACAGCTGGCTGCTCTGGCCCAAACAGAGCTGCCCTCTTTTGTGGTGCCACAGCAGCCCCTGGTGAGTGAAGGCTGTAATTGTGTGGCCTCTCCAGCTCAACGTATTTTCTGCAGGGGAAAAATATTCTGCATTTGACGTGAATTCTTCACATGCGCAGTGGCTCAAAATTAGAGTAGTGTGTCCAAAGATTCAATGCTGATAACACTACTGCTTGAACAACCTGCTACCTGCAACCAGTTGTGCATGGCCTAAACGTGTGTAAACACATGATAGATGAAGAAAATGTTAGGTAGTGAGTACAGGCAATGGTATTAAAAAGTCAGTATTTGCCAGGAGAGTTCTCACAATTACCACATATCTCCTATGGGAAACAGAGGGGAACACTGTGGTGATTCAGTTATGGATATGTGGGAAATGTTGGCAGTGCTCACAACCACATGAAAATGATTGACCACAGATATGTCACTGGAATGTGAACAAATAAGACTGGACATTTTCTACCATGGACAGTGCTGGTATATCATGTTGTAAGAGTTGGTAAATGTTGGCTTTCTAACGATCTCTACTGTAATCTCCCCTTTCCTGCATCTCAAATCTACAAATTTTAGGCAACACACACTGGGTGGATTTAGAGTCAGGGTTCAAATAAGAGACGTGAAATTTCTACCTAGGAACCTGTTGTGACGGGTTGGATCACAGAAACCTCCTAATGTGCCAAGACTACTTCTGCCTCTGCTTTCCCTGCCAGCTCGGGACCCCAACACCCTGTCTTGCTGAGCCAGACACTCCCGTCTGCTCCAACAAAGACTAGGGTCTGAATTACTTGCCCCAAAGCTGCAGGTTTACCTGAAAGCAGCTAACAGAAGTGTTCCTGTCTTTAACACTCAGATGCCCAACTCCCAAGGGGGTCTAAAACCCAAATAAATCCGTTTTACCCTATATAAAGCTTATACAGAGTAAACTCATAAATTGTTCGCCCTCTATAACACTGATAGAGAGATAAGCACAGCTGTTTGCCTCCCCCAGATATTAATACATACTCTGAGTTAATTAATAAGTAAAAAGTAAATTTATTAAATACAGAAAGTAGGATTTAAGTGGTTCCAAGTAGTAACAGACAGAACAAAGTAAGTCACCAAGCAAAATAAAATAAAACGCGCAAATCTATGTCTAATCAAACTGAATACAGATAATCTCACCCTCAAAGATGTTTCCGTATGTTTTTTCCTCAGACTGGACACCTTCCAGGCGTGGGCACAATTCTTTTCCCTAGTACAGCTCAGTCCATAGCCAGTATTGAAGCTTCTACAAAAATCATGCCCATGCTGCTCTAAACATTGAGCTAAACAGCCAAGGGGCACTGACCCTTGCAGATAAATTATTAACGTCACACTGAATGAGACGGCCTGGTTGCTTTTTTTAAACAAGACAACTGAGTTTAGCAGTAAATTGAGTTTTGAATGCCAGAAAGTGGGTTGTTTTCTTAGTGTAATATCTCAATATAGAAAATAATTATTACACTGGGAAGCAGAGAGTTTTTTTTTTTTTAAATATTCATCAAAGGAATAACTTGAATTATGGGCAAAATATGCAGACTAAACCCACCATCCTGCAAAGACATATACACTGGCTTAACTTTACTCATAGTTCATAAAGTTAAGACCATGCATATGTCTTTGCAGGATGGGGCATAAAGTAGATGGCTTACACTGAAAATGCCAATTCCTACTACATTTCAGTTGAATTCTAAATGGAATTATCTTTGACCCTTTTTATTCATTTTCTGCAAGGATTTTTAGGACTGAACATTTATTTATGAGTCAAAAAAGAAGGCTTATATATACACTGATGCAAGTGAGTATTCTTATGAAGGCTCTTTTTTGAATATGCTCAATTCAGAAGGCTTCATGTGATCATCTTGAAGTGTCAGTATGGGACTGGAAGGGAAGGATGATAGAAGCAGAAGAGAAGGGCAAGCAAATCCAAATAATCAGTAGCATCAATGAGGAGGTTTTTTGGAGGTGCTCTATCAGATACCCCACTGTTATCAGCACCACTGTTATTAGCACCACTAGCAGCAAGAGAAGCAATGGAGTTTTCCTACACTACAAAGCAATGAATCATAATGCTTGTGATCTGCACACAAACTGGTAGGTCAGGATTTTAAATGACCAGATCTTTGAACATCCAATCAGCCTTAGTCTAGTTTTTTATTAATTATATTATTATTTATTATTATTCCAGTGTCTTTCACCTCTTTCCAGGTCATTTTTCATTATCCATTTTCTGCCCATAGCCAGAATAGAACACTACAAGACCTCTTGAATCAGAGGGGGGAAAGCAGCAGCATTATCATTGGTCAGTCCCACTATATGTGGAGCACACTCAGGACTAGTTGTGTTCTGATGACACTGGGCCCTTTGGAGCAACCGTGGTAGTGCTGGCAGTACTGCTGCATGGCTTCCTCTCCAGTAGTTGTACTTGCTCTGAAACCTGAACCACTTTGCTGCTCTCCCTTTTTTTACTGAGTATATACATTGCCATATAATGGTAAGGAACTGAGAGTCAGGGGAGGTAAAGGTTAAGATATTTACTGTAACTTTCCACTTACTGGGAACATGTCTCAGCTAGTGTAAATCAAATGTAGTCAGTCACTCAATTCAGTAGAGCTATGCTGATTTACACCAGGTAAGGATCTAGTCCATCCTCAGCAAAATTAGCTTTGGGGGCTGATTGGTTGGCATGCCAAACTGTCACTTTCTGTCCTCTGTGGTGCCTGGAACTGGAGGTTACATGACTATGCTGCTCCTTAGGTAATGCAAAAAACATTGGAATTTTTTTTAAGACTCCCTTACATGTTGACTTGTTTAACTGTTGCCTAATATACTAACTGCAGCAACTGTTTATTTCTACAGTTCTATAATTTGAGATTTGAGTTGAGCTACAGCTGTCTACAGTGTGCCTCTGCCTCTGCAGTTATTAGTGCTAGGAAGGGGCAGCTCAAGGATGATTATCTGACATATCCACAGGAGACTAGAGCTGTGAGCAAACCTGTTTTGGGGGCGTAAATGCTAGGAAAGACTTATAGTAAAGTCTGATCTGTGAAGAATGATATTTTAAATGAAAAAAAATCCAGAAGTGCAAAAAAACAACAACACCCCACCCCCAAACAAACAAACAAAACCCCACCATCCTCCTAGTATAATCTATGTGATAATCAATGTATTGTGGCCTTGAGAAAAGGAAGAGTCCAGTAGACATGTGAACTCTTTCTCCCTCTAACTTTACTAGATTTTTTTGCGCTATTGTTGTAAATACCCAGGGACATGTCTTTACTATGTGTATTTGCAGTGATGCAGTTGCAATGTTCTTTTGCAATGAGGGGAGTCTGATATAGTAATGTACCTTATAGTTCCAGTCTTGCACTTTGTTATGGGCAAAACTACCTGTGGTTTAAATGAGGGTTTTGCCTGAGAGAGAAATGCAGGATCAGGTTCTAAGATTGTTTGCATACTTTCTTATCAGATATTAGACTGCATAAAATTAAAGCTGATGCTGTCGCTTAGTCACTTACCGACTTAAAATTAGGGCTGTCAAGCAATTAACAAAATTAATTGCGATTAATCACACAATTAAAAAAATAATCACAATTAATCATGTGTTTAACAGCACGATTAATCAATAATAGAATACCATTTATATAAATATTTTGGATGTTTTCCACATTTTCAAATATATTGATTTCAATTACAACACAGAATACAAAGTGTACAGACCTCACTTTATATTTTTATTATAAATATTTGCACTGTAAAAATAAAAGAAATAGTATTTTTCAATTCACTTAATACAAATACTGTTGTGCAATCTCTTTATCATGAAATTTGAACTTATAAATATAGAGTTATGTACAAAAATTGATTGCATTCAAAAGTAAAACAATGTAAAACTTTAGAACCTACAAGTCCACTCAGTCCTACTTCTTGTTCAGCCATTTGCTCAGACAAACACGTTTGTTTACCTTTGCAGGCGATAATGCTGCCCGCTTCTTGTTTACAATGTCACCTGGAAGTGAGAACATGCATTCTCATGGCACTGTTGTGGCCAGCGTTGCAAGATATCTGCATGCCAGATGCACTAAAGACTCATATGTCCCTTCATGCTTCAACCACCATTCCAGAGGACATACATCCATGCTGATGATGGGTTCTGCTCAATAACGATCCAAAGCAGTGCAGACCAATGCATGTTCATTTTCATCATCTGAGTTAGATGTCATCAGCAGAAGGTTCATTTTCTTTTTTGGTGGTTCAGGTTCTGTAGTTTCCGCATCAGAGTGTTGCTCTTTTGAGACTTCTGAAAGCATGCTCCACACCTCCTCCCTCTCAGATTTTGGAAGGCACTTCAGATTCTTAAACCTTGGGTTGAGTGTTATAGCTAGCTATCTTTAGAAATCTCACATTGGTACTTTCTTTGCATTTTGTGAAATCGGCAGTGAAAGTGTTTTTAAAATGAACAACATGCTGGTCATCATCCGAGACTGCTGTAATATGAAATATATGGCAGGATGCGGGTAAAACACAGAGCAGGAGATGTACAATTCTCCCCCAAGGAGTTCAGTCAAATTTAATTACTGGTAACGCATATTTTTTTTAACGAGCTTCTTCAGCATGGAAGCATGTCCTCTGAAATGGTGGCCAAAGCATGAAGGGGCATACTAATGTTTAGCATATCTGACATGAAAATACCTTGCAATGCTGGCTACAAAAGTGCAATGCAAACGTCTGTTCTCTCTTTCAGGTGATATTGTAAATAAGAAGCAGGAAGCATTATCTCCAATAAATGTAGACAAACTTGTTTCTCTTAGCGATTGGCTGCACAAGATGTAGGACTGAGTTGCCTTGTAGGCTCTAAAGTTTTACATAGTTTTGTTTTTGAGTGCAATTATGTAACAAACAAAACAATCTGCATTTGTAAGTTGCACTCTGACGATAAAGAGATTGCACTACAGTACTTGTATGAGGTGAATTGAAAAATACTATTTCTTTTGTCATTTTTACAGTGCAAATATTTGTAAAAAATATATATAAAGTGAGCACTATATACTTTGTATGCTGTTTTGTAATTTAAATCAATATATTTGAATATGTAGAAAAACATCCAAAATATTTAATACATTTCAATTGGTATTCTATTGTTTAACAGTGCGATTAATCGTGATTAATTTTTTTGAGTTAATTGAGTGAGTTAACAGTGATTAATCGACAGCCCTACTTAAAATATCTCATACCTATTTTCTCAAGTATGGAAAGTAATGGACAGAGCAGCCATTCTATTAATAAGAGGTAACATTTCTTTGGTAGGTAATCATCACCCAATTACTAAGTTGTTTTGAAGACTATTTTCATGACCTGTGATACTGTATCTCAATATTACAAACAGTTGCTATGAAACCTTTTGAAGCTCATTTCTAATGTGCCTGCTTAACATCATTAGATGGCACTACAGAACAGTTTCTCTTTGGTTTGGACAAAGCATAAACGTTTGCAATGATGTACAGCCACTTGTGATTTCAACAAAACATTTTGAGTTTTAGTTCATTGGTCTGTTCAAATGTTTCTATAACTCAATAACTACCAAACTAGAGCATTTTCTGTGCAATCCGAAAGTGAAATAAACATGAACTTGGAAGAGGATTCGAGAGGATGATTTAGTAGAAAAACAGAATCACCCACAAGCATCCCTTTATTTTCTTAAGGAAGTTAATAAAGCATTCAGCATCTGATGCTATGGAACTGCACAATTGAAGAACCAGTAGATTCAAGAAAAATGTCAAGACACTGGGGAACTGGAAGATTGAAGACACAGAATTAAAACTGTAAAAGGAGTAGCAAAAACTTCTGAGAAATGTAATACAGTCATAGTTATACCCTGTTGGCTTCAGGGAACTAAGATCTGGTCTTTTCTTGAGACTGTAATTGTCTATGTGTCAACCAAGAGAGTTCTGGATATATGCACAAGATCATGTGGATTCCAAAGCAAAATACCTTAATCTGAATCTCTAATTTTAATTCTCTGATGGAAGAGGGGAGCTCTCATCTTAATTCCACTTACCTCTAATTTTATGGAGGTAGTAGCATAACCCACACTCAACAATGGGTTATAGGTCCCCCTCTGTGCCAATCCACAGAAGACATCAATTGTTACAGTCCCCAACTTTAGCATCTTACACTTCTAGTTCTAGAGGTTCCTGCTTCAGTTTGGCTACGTAAATGGGGTGGGGTGGATTATGAGCATTTAGGTGATAATCACTCGGCTAACAATCTAATTGGGAGGATATAAGTGGGAGGAACAGGAAACAAAGAGGTTCAGAAGGAAAACTTAGAGGATGAGCCTGGGTTAAGGTATGAAGGTTGTAAGGAAGTAGCTCCTTATTACAAGCCTGTATTACACTGTGCTGATTTGTAAGGAAAAAATAAATACAGCCCTTGGTGAAAGAATAATACACACCTGATTTGTGACTGTGAACCACATGAACTGGCTAGGCAGTACAGTAGGTGGCAGCAGAGGTGCCCTGTGACAGGGCTTATTGAGAATTTGAACCATTCTGGCCCTCAGGGGCTGGGTTGAGCTTCCTTTAAGCAGAGGAAGTATTAACTTGCTGCTGAGTGTGTTTTACAAGCAGGGCCTGCTCTAGGCACCAGCGTCCCAATGTGCTTGGGGAGGCACTTTTCAAGGGGCGGCACTCCGGCCTTTTTTTTTTTTTTTTTTTTTTTTGGGCGGCAAAAAACCCAGAGCCGGCCCTGTTTACAAGTCTACTTCTGAGCCAATCCACAGAGGATATGTGTTGTTACAGTCCCTTGTTGTAGCAGCTTGGTTCTTAAGCTCAAGCTGTAGCAACTCCAGATTTTAGTTCTGGAGAGCCCCAATTCAGCCCCTCTTGTGTCAGCTAAGAGGGAAGCTGTCACAATTGCATCACTTTTAAAGGTCTACTCAACCTCAGTTGTTTCCCTAGTAGCAATATTCCTGTAGGGATATGCTTCGTGTTTATTTAGATTTTCTTTTAATTAGTTAAGATTCCAATCCATGGCTCTAGGAGCCTTCACATAATTAATGATACAATAAAGATGACTAAATTAAATGTCAGGAGCAGTGAATTCAGTTCCAGAGGAACATGGATGTGGCAATTGCCTTTACGTGTAAGGGGAATGGACAGACAAACATCACATGACATTGTGGGAAGGAGGTTAGTTGTGCAAAGAAGAAGGGAGAAAGAGAAGAAAGTCTGAAAGGAAAAATGAAAAAAACCCAAAACCCTTGACTTTTACCATATTACGTCTGATCAGCTGTCAGGACTACAGCTGGATGGAAAATGGTTCCCACTCTGCATGAGAATGAAACCAAGACCTTTTGGAGTTTTTCAGTGAAAAAAACAAAGCTGGCCACCCCAACACCAGTGTGGCCAATAGACTGCTGTGCTAAGACCACTTGCCTTAGCAGTAGGAGAGCCCCTGGTTCAAGTTCCTTCTCTGCCACATTCAGAAAAAAGGACTGAATGCAGGTCCCATCTCAGGGGAGTGTTTTTATCCTCTTGGGTACTTCCTTTTCTGGGATAGTCATGGTTATGTCTACCTCTCTTTCAACTAGAAGTTCCATCCTGGACCTGAGAAACCTTTCCTGATTAAAGTTTAAGTGAATGGGTACAGTCTTGTGGAAAGTTTCCATTTAAAAAACGCAGCATTTTCTGACAAAAACTATTCTGCCCCAAATTTTCTAGTCTGGGAAATATTAGGCGTTATGGTAATACAAATAAATAGTATAAAGGAGAGGAAAATATTAAAGCAGCTCCTATCATTTTTCCCCATACAGTCTCCTTCCCAATTCAAGCACTAAACAATTCCCAAAACAAACCAAGACAGAAAAACCCCAACAGCATTGTTTTTAAAACCAGTCCAAGTGCCAAGTGGTGGCAACATTACTACCAGTCACACTGTTTGTAAAATCTCTCCACTTAAAAGTAAGGAAATGAATAATGACAGCATAAAATCTTACAGTATGCACATCATAAGCAAACTCTGAATTCTTATCAAGCATAATAAATATGTTCTTAAGAATATACGAATGGCCATACTGGGTCAGACCAATGGTCCATCTAGCCCAGTATCCTGTCTTCCAACAGTGGCCAGTGCCAGGTGCTTCAGAGGGAATGAACAGAACAGATAATCATCAAGTGAACAATCCCCTGCCAACCACTCCCAGCTTCTGGAAAACATAGGCTAGGGACACTTCAGAACATGGTTTTGCATTCCTGCCCCTCCTGGCTAATAGCCATTGATGGACCTAGTCTCCTTATCTAGTTCTTTTTTGAACCTTGTTATAGTCTTGTACTTCACAACATTCTCTGGCAAAGAGTTCTACAGGTTGACTATGCGTTGTGTAAAGAAATACTGTCTTGTTTGTTTTAAACCTGCTGCCTATTAATTTCATTTGGTGACCCCTAGTTCTTGTGGTATGAGACAGTGTAAATAACATTCCTTATTTACTTTCTCCACACCAGTCATGATTGTATAGACCTCTAACATATTCCTCCTTAGTCATCTCTTTTCCAAACTGAAAATCCCAGTTTTATGCATCTCTCCCCATATGGAAGCCGCTCCATATCCCTAATAATTTTTGTTGCCCCTTTCTGTACCTTTTCCAATTCCAATATATCCTTTTTGAGATGGGGCCACCAGATCTGCATGCAGTATTCAAGATGTGGGTGAAGCATGGATTTATATAGAGGCAATATGGTATTTTCTGTCTATCCTTTTCCTAACGCTTCCTAATGTCTCTTCTTCAGAACATGATAGCCTTTATTCTGGCTATAAATGATTGAGTTGTTTTTATTGCATTTTCATCTTGATTTTGAAAAAAAAATCAGTCAACTCTATTTCTGAACAATTTAGGAGAACAGTACAGTGGTGTTTCATAACCCTAGCAATATGGTCTCTATCTATCAGGCCCTGGCATGGTGGAGAGAACAATTTTTTTTTCCAGCCCAGCAGCATTTCCTTTTGTTGTAGAGGAAGATCCTTGATAAAGAAGCAGCTATTTTCATGAAGAACAGGATCTTCATTAAAAACACTCATTCATCCATTAAACCAAAGCTCCTTGAGAAATCTAGGCATTTTCACAAAGAACCTGTTCTTCTTGAAAGCAGTATTGTTATGTTGGAGATCCTTTCTTTATCTAAAAAAAGTGATGAGGAAGGAAGGGGATTTGGGGCTTCATATAGAGCCAGTCCATGAGATTGTGTGTAGTTTTAAGCATAGCACAAGGAAAGATTGTAGAGGTAGACAAAGGCTTTTGAACAAGATGAACACATAGAAATATTAATTGAATATTTCAATTCAGGGTCAATTTTTGTTAGGGAACTATAGTCTAAAAGCATTTCATGAACTTTCTTCAGATTGTGAAGAATAATGTTCTTTTGGATTTGTTAATATTACTTAACCTTTATATTGTATTATAGCACACAAAGTACCCGGAGGCCAGATTCAGGATCAGGCCCTAGTGTGCTAGGCATTATGCACAGGTATAAGATTTCAAAGTAGATCTGGTAATTTTCAGACCAAATCAGTTTTCCATCCCAAAGATGGAGGAGAAGAGGACAGATGAAATAGAGATTTATAGTGGAAGCTGATGCAACCTTAATTTAGAAAAGGCTACTGCTTCTGCCTAATACTAAGTTCAAAATCAGGCTTGTAAAACCCTTTTTAAATGATTGGCCTGCAGAGAGCAGCACTGGTTTCTTAAAATAAATTATATAATATATGAGACATTAACAGTGATAAAGAACTAATTTTAAAACCTTTATTTTTATATCATGTTCATCCTGAAGAAAAGCACTTCAGCATGTGATGTGTATATATATACACATATATAGCAAGAAAGGAGGACATATTACTTTTCACTGATGGGTAATCAATGACATCAGCTTGGTAGACCTAATTTTATGGCAAAACTAAGTCAGTCTCCAATAAATAAGACTTCTCCATTAACAAGGATTGAACTAGGGACCTCCTGAACTACAGCATGAGTTGTCATTGACTGAGCTATAAAGACTTGTAGAGTAATAGCTGTAACGGACTCACATCTTCTATAGCTCAGGCACAGAAGGTGACACAAACCTCCATCCACAAAGATATTTATGTGCCTAAACTCCACACTAAGGCACCTAAATCTCAGGTTTAAGTGCCTACAGTCACAAAACTCTCCTAGAACCCTATAGGCACCTAAATTCAGTCAGCACCTAAGTTTTCAAAGTAGAAGTTCCCTAGGCCTCTGAGCATGCATACTGCTGTCTCTCTCCAGGCACCTGCACCTATCTTCCTCCTAAGCCTCCAGATGATTCACAAGTTCAGGCTGGTTGCCTAGGTGCAGATCCCTAGGCTCTCTCCTTTTGCTGAGGTGCTGGAAATGAGAGATGCTTATCTGGTAAGGACACAGCTGTGCTCCCAAAAATCAGCTCAGCACTATGCCTCCAGGGTGCAGAGTGATTCAGAAACTGAAGGAAGATAGGTGTTGCCTGCAGGGCCCTCAGCAGTAGCTGTGCTCAGGGGCTGTCTGCCTTTTCAGGTCCCATTCAAAGTCTACCTGCAGAATGATGGGGAAGGGTGTTCACCTTATAGTTGTTAGCTTAGTGGCTAGCACACTCCCCTAGGATGTGGGAAATGCAGATTCCATCACCCCTCCCAGGGGGCAGGGAAAGGCTTTGAATTTGATTTTTCTGCATCTCAGAAAAGCTCTCTAGCCATTGATCTATTGGATAGTCTGCTGTGGGGCTCTGTCAATGTCTGCTGCTGAAATTATTCCATTGGGCCAGCGAGCTAGAGCAAGTGAGCAATAGAGGGAATGATTCTGTCATCCAGTCGTTAGGGCATGTACCTGGGATGTGGGAAAGCCCAGGTCCAATCCTCCTGCTCTAATCACTTTGATTATTTAGCCACCGTGGGACAGCTTCAACAGGAGAGATTGAGGGGCTTTCCTCCATCAAACTATTCCATAGATCAGTGGTTCAAAAACATGCCTACTATGTGGGAGATGACAGTTCACATCCTAGCTCTCTCTATGGAAAGGAGTGAACCTCAGTCTCTCACATCACAGGTTTGTGCTCTAACTAGTGGGTTATAAGGTCCACTTTTCTTGTGGTCATGTTGTGTAGAGTGAGGCAGGTACCTCAATCATTGCCTTAAAAAATGACTTAGGCAGCTGGTTCCCATTTGTGGATTGCTAAGCAGGGCTAGGTGCTGCTCTACAGTCCAGATTTAAGTGCCTATTTCCAAGAGAGCGGCACAGCTTAGCACATTCCCCTCTACGAGATGCCAACCATTAGCTACCTTAGGTGGTTCCCTGCCTAGTATGCTGGCTTTTGTGAATCACATTCTTAGGTGCCGCGCTCTCCCCATTCATTATATAGGCCACCTAACTCAGCTTTGTGAATGATAGTATTATTCCTATGACTTTTCTAGGTGTCTAAAAGTTAGGCAACATAATTCTGAGCATTTCAACAGCTAAGTCGTTTTGTGGATCCCACTCACAGTGACCAGTGAGTTATACTTGGACCAAATAATTGATTTTTTGGTTTGCTAGCAAAAACAAAAAAACTAGGAAAAAATCATTCAGGAGCAACCCACAAGTATATATATATATATATATTTTCTTGGTGAAACAAAAAACAACAAATTTGTTGACTGAAAGAAAATCTTTTTGATTTTGGGCATTCACAACATAGAAAAAAAAGGGGTGCTTTCCTTCCTACTCCCACCCTCTTTTATCCAATAGCACAATGGTAAGGGGACTCTGTTGGGGGGACACACTCAGGTTTAAATACCTATTCTGCAGCAGGCATGTCAATCCAGGTGTCCCCTGACCTACAGGAGTACCCTAATCACCACACTATTGGCTATTTGGCTGTTGGGTGCTCTTAATCTCCTCTGTTGAAGTTGTTCCACTTTCTATAAATAAGTTAAATATTATAAGGTTCAGTAGCACAAATGTATAGCCTGGTGGTTAGAACAGCTTCTCCAAGGGCTGGTCCACACTACCCGCCTAATTCGGCGGGTAGAGATCGATCTTCTGGGATCGATTTATCACGTCTCATCTGGACGCGATAGATCGATCCCAGAAGCGCTCCCCCGTCGACTGCGGAACTCCTGCTCGCTGAGAGGAGGAAGCGCTGTCGACAGGGGAGCCTGCCTGCGCCGCGTGGACCCGAAGTAGGTACTTTTAGTTCGATATAGAAAACGTCGACTTCAGCTACGCTATTCTCGTAGCTGAAGTTGCGTTTCCTATATCGATCCCCCGCCCCAGTGTGGACCAGCCCCAAGAGAATGAGAGAGACCTTCCCTCAGAATATCCAATGGCACACTTAAGGCATACATGAGGGAGACCTAGGATTAAGTCCTTGCTTTGTGTCATTGACAGCAGGGAAATGCTTCAATTACGTTTACAGCCTTATTCCCTCTAGATGTACCCATGGCAAAACTAAGTCCAAGATTTTAGTACACTGGTCATATACCTGAGACACAATTAAATCCAACCCATTTATAAGATCAAACTACGTTAGACTGAAGACTTCTAACACACTGTACATAAAACTCCCACAACACCTAAAAGATTCATAAACTCTGCTGCAGTGTTGACCTTTTATAGGCATTTTTTCCCAGCATGCCTTTCTGGGCCTGTCTCTTTAAATCTGGCAGAGACAAGCAGCTGGAGCCCTAAAGGAAGCGCTTCGCACTTGGAAGCTGTTGGCTGTATCTTAATTTTCAGCTAGTAAGTGTCTGTTATGTTTTTCCTTTTTTATGGCTGAAGCAATGACATATTCACATATATTATAATCTTATTTTAATCCTTATTGTTACAAACTGGAAAGGCAAAGGAGCCTCTGTATCTCCCTTCCTTTTAACTTTAATGGAGTTGTGCCGACTTATATCTCTACTGAATTTGATCTTTAATACCTTCCCATATTGTGGGGAAAAGACAAGATTTTATATTTTTAAATAACAGAATATTTGAATGTATTGTGTATTGGTATTGTTCACATACCTCCTAGGACACTTTCTGTAACAGCTTCTTTGCTTAGGGAAAAGTCATTTGATATGAGGGCTGGTTTCTCCCACTGGAAGTATTAGAAGGCCAGGATCCTCTGATCACTCTTTCATTATTTATTATATAAATATGTTGTCATATAGATATAAATATCCCTATGCAGCTTGTATTTTCTCCTGAAAAGCAATAATGAACCGCTTGTCATAATCTTGGTTTTTCCCATCTCTTTGGGGGCAGGGACTGTGTCTTCTTAAGCATTTGTACCATGCTGAGAACAATGGGGCCATGATTCTGGGGCTTTGGGGCTCTACTGTGACACAGGCAACAAACAAAGTCATCACGTGTGGCTCAAAATTCAAGGAAAAATGAGCCCTATTTATATATTGATATGTGTGTGGGGGGGAGGTAAAAGTGCATGGGAAACAGTATTTATAACATGAAAATTTACTACTGCAGAGATATGTGTGTACGTGCATATATATATATATACAAATACACACACACCCTTAGTTTTGAAACACAGCAATTAGGCCACCTGGCTTTTAATGAGCTATTTATTACTGTATCTCCTCGGGGAATAATATAAGCAGAATATAGATACATATGAAAGGCTAAGGATGTTTTTTATTCTGAATCTGATTTTGCTAGCTCTAATTCACACTGTTTGCTGGCACCCAGATTCAATATTCTGTGCTACTACATTGCACACTGGTGTAAAACATCTGTGCAAAATTCTGCCTTGCTAAACATCCTCTCTTTGTATTTTCAACTAAAAATGTGTGCTTCCTATCCTAACCTCTTCTGGTGTGGAGTATCTTTCCTAGGTATTGTTAAAAGAGTACTATGTTCCACCCCAGAAGTGGCTGTATTTGTGTGGTGGCCAAAGACATCATTTTTATGCTAGATGCACATGAGTATGTGTTCAGTATGTAAACAGTATACATGGTGTCTATAGTAACTCCACAGTTAAGGTTGTGTTGAGATTTTCACTTAAAGGTAAACAAACATTCCAAAAGCAGAAGGGACTTCAGGGGTGGAGTATACAGGGAGAAGTGGGGAAGTATTCCTTTAATGCACCAGGCAAAAAATCCATGAGGAATCCTTGAAGCACAGACATGTGGACCCCCTACCATCCCAGACTTCAGATCCCACAGTGCTTCCTGTGTCTGTTTCTCCTCCTCTCTAATTCCCCCCCACCCCAAATCTTCTCTCTCATGGACCAAAGAATGGTTCAGTTTACTGTCTTCTTCCCCATATGGTAACCACAGATCTCTCACTCCCTCACACAACAAGCTCTTCACTCATGAAAAACCATAATTTTGATCATATAATATTTCATTTACATGTAAAATGCTAAATTTCACCACTGTGATTACAGAAAGGCGATTTATTTTCACCTACCTAGGATTGGAGTTCAGGTTGCACATTTGAATATGATTGTGTGGAGCTAGATGTGTGCATTGTGGTTGTTGATATGTTGGAGCTGAGAAGAAATATTGTGTGGAGCTGAGAAATCTGCAACTGGATATTATATTTGGTGGTAATGGGCGAGTTGAGGCTGGTGTGTATATGAATTGTGGCTTAATAGGTAATTTCCTAGAATATTAGTGATAGTGTTGATACAGATGCAGTTGAACAATTTTTACTGCAAGTCAGTTTCATGTGGGACTATATATGCACAGTTGCATGCACATACACTGTGACTCAGCCTGGAAAGATCTGGGTCAGCAAATGCTCCATAGTCCTGGAACAGGGCAACATGGTTCATGAAGTCACACTGTCTGTTTTTGCTCACTAGGAGGCTCTTCTTTTTTTAAATGTCTGCTGGGAGCGATAATTGTCAGTAGTTGTAAGCAAGAGAGCAGCTTCTCTGGTACTATCAACATGATGAGGTGCGGGATCACCTTATGTCAATGAGACCAATTCTGCAGAGTCAGAAGCGTAGCAGCAGCTACCCATCAATCTGTTTCAGAATCAAAACTGGGTCACAATTGTGATCCAGAACCACCAGCTTGCAGACTCATTTTCCTGTAAAGTTTCCCAAAATCAGTGGTAGAACTATTCAGGCTAAAGAATTTTGTGGTGATACAATGCTCAGTTATGCACAGTGACCCTCCCAATGTTTTACTTGTAAGTTTCTGTAGGGTATTGTAAGTAGTGGTTGTAGAACAAATGAAAGTATGAAGGGCATAAGAAAGGAGCCTGGTTCAAAATCAGAGGGATATAAATATAAGACTGCAAGGCATGTTTCCCTTCTATTCAGCATACACTTAGTAGGGAGGAATAACTCAGTGGTTTGTGCAGTGGCTTGCTAAACCCAGGGTTGTGAGTTCAATCCTTGAGGGGGTCACTTAGGGATCTGGGGCAAAATCAGTGCTTGGTCCTGCTAGTGAAGGCAGAGGGCTGGACTTGATGTCCTTTCAAGGTCCTTTCCAGTTCTAGGAGATAGGATATCTCAATAAATAAACTTCTTTTCTCTATTTACTAGAGATAGTCCCAAATTCTAAAACTCAGAACTGGATTTTAAACACCCCTATTTTCAAGTGCTTTGATCAGAGAGTTGCTGTTCAGCTCCACCTCTAGCATTTCTATTCCGAAACATTGAAAATGGGAGAGATAGGGGAAGGTTTCAGAATGCTGCTGCAGCACAGTGTGTGTTTATATAATTCACATGAGAGAGCACAGAGACAAGGCTAGCTTTGAAACTGGGCTCTCCTAAACATTCTCTCTCTAAGGGGGATAAAATACTGAAAAATACTTGGTTTAAACTGCTGCCAAAACTCTTATAGTTTGTACCACTTCTGGAAAAGACCCTGGGGACCAGCACTGGAATCCTTTCTATTGATTGGCTGGTTAAATAGAGGCCTATTAGATTCAGACAGGCTAGATTGATTATACAGCAGCAGAAGGAGCTTAGACTCAGAGCTGAGAGAGCAAGAGAGGGAGAGAGTATGTACTATAGCATCAGTATGTGACTGCTGGTGCCTGATAACACTGATACCTAGCTCCCTCAGTGGACAACTTACTGAGCTACCTTTTTGCTTCATGAGAGGATGCCAGCCTCAAGCTTGTGCAAGCGATGATAGACTGGACCTTGGAATAGTTCATTTTACTTATCTCTTAACAAGCTGCATCTCTGAAGAAGAGGTTCATTACTGAAAACAAAAATTTGCCCTCTCCCCACTAAACCCACACAGCACTGATGATATACACAGTTTGATCCTCCAGGTAAGGATTTTCTTTGTCCTTTCTCAGCAGTTAATAAAAAAATGCATTATTCTTTTGTATACCTTGCATGTTAAAAATACCTACAAGCTTTGGCTTCATGTACAGTATGTATTTATTGCATATAAATTCTCTCATTCTCAGGTGGATAGGTATCAAATACTATGCATGCACAGAGAGAGGATTAGGAAGGAGCTCTAGATTGTGAAAAATCTTGATTATACTTTTGCCCCCAACTAAGTGAAAATGAATTGGTTAAAAGTGACATTTTTCTATCTACTTGTGCAATGTTATAATGTAAACTGTCCCACAGATGCTAAGCAGTTTAGGGCAATAACAGCATAGCAATAAGGCTCCCTTGTATTATTAATTCTTGGCTGTTCATGTTGTGCAGCCAGGTAAGGCAGGCATTTCACTGGAGCATTTCACAGTGCTTGTCAGTAGTTTAAAACAAAATCTGTCTTTTGACGGCAAGCTAACTACTGCTTCACAAACATGATCTGTCTTATATGATATGGCATTATACTGCCATCTTATTAGAGATACGACAATTATAGCTAACGTTCTGCTTGCAAAGAAAAGACCAAGGCTTAGGAGCTGAAACATGAATCCTCGGATGTTCAGTTATTCTGTGCCTGATGTGCCAGTCCTATCGGGCTGATTGCCGGTTTTGATGTGACATTGACACTACACTCCCTTAAAGCGTCTTTTGTTCTGCGTAAACTTTTCACATATTACATCCCTCAGCTTGGTGGGAAACAGTTTCATTACCTCTATGGAAGGTGATAGGTTAGAAAAGAAATAATCGAGCTTTAGGCTATGCAGCAGTCAGGAAGTTGATTGACTTTGGGATTATAGGTGACAGGAGAGTAAAGCTGAAAAGACAGCACTGTGACTTCAAACAAAAGACATTCATATCATATTCTCTCTAACTGTGATGATTTGCATCACCTTTCATGTTAGTTTGTTTGTGCTTTCTGCTTCTTGATCCCAACCAAAAGGATTTTTTTGTATTCCGGACACTTTAATTTTCTATCTGAGTAGAGTGGAGTAGTTACTACATTAATGCAAGCATTTGAGCAGTTATTCTCACAACCAGGCACAACTTTCCTGTGGGTCATCTAGTTAAGAAATTTTCACAGAAGGTTACTGATCCTAAAATGTCTGTGCTTTTAAACCCTAAATTTCAGTCTACCCCGGTGATGGCAAACCAACAATAGATATGCTGCAATTACCATTTTTCCTCCCCCAAAATATTTTGCCTATAGAGTGTTGTATATGCAACATTAAAGTATTAAATATCATTTCACCTGGTAACTACAAAACCCCCACAAGTAACACAAAATACCTTATTCATAATTATTCAGTTCACTCTTCATATTTTGTAGACCTTAAATATTAATTAAAAACTAGTTATGTAGGGCAACATGGTCACAGATAAATTTTTGAAATTGGCATTAGTATAAAGGACGAGAGTGCACACTTGAATGGGTGAGAGAGGTACCTGAGCTCATTTTTAATATATTTTATGAAAAAAATTGCTAGAAATGTACAAATGCAAACTGACAAGCCTTAAAAAAAACCCAAAAAACAGTATCTGTCTATTCTATTCAGCTTTCTCCTTTCTTAAATAGTCCCAGTGTCTGTCTACAGTTGATAAACACAATTTATGCATATAGGTAATTCTAGCCTTTCCTCCGGTGATATTCTTCACATTTAACAGTGGACTCAGTTAGGGCCAGATTCTGCGGCATTTACATGCATTGAATAGGGCCTCACTACATGAGCAGTCCCAATAGAATAAATAAGACTGCTGGCCAGAATACAGTACTGTACAAGGTGCGTAAGTGTCAGAATCCAGCCCAAAGTAAGAGAGAGAGAGAGAAATGCTTTTTCTTTTATCTACTGACAATGTTAACAGAGCACAGTATACGTGTCAGATACTGAAGGGAGTAGAGCTAGCACGTATATTAGTTGTGGCTGGGATTTTTCACCCAACTCCCATTGAATTTCATTAGGAGCCGAACCCCTAACTCCCTTAGGCGGCTATGAAAATACACGCCTGTCTCTTTAAATATGTAGCACCAAGGGTAACATTTACGAATACTACTTTTGCATAGCTTTGACTAAGAGCTCTCCGAAAGCTTTCACATTTCACCTCTCCCTTTTATCTATGCAGACATGCTTGTTTATTGAACCTGTGCAAATTTAAATGTACCACTTATGAAAAAGAACAATCACTGATTGTTCTTGGTTGTTTCCCTCAATGGCATTTTCCCCTCCCATATAAAACTAAAAAATAAGCATCAGTTTTAATTTAATCAAAGAGGGGGTGTAATATCAACAAGCCCCCCTACAAACAAGTATCTAAAAACATTAACACATTGATGGTCATCATGAAATTCTAAAAGAAAATTACAAGGATTTTATTTTTCTACTAGCAATACTCATCTTGAATAGTTATTTAAAAAAAAAAACACACAGGAAAAAAATCCAAAGCCTTCACATTATTTTAGGTTTTGAGATTGTGCTATTAAAATGTGTTGATAGCATCTGTGCATAAGTTTTACACCATAAGGGTTCACTTTTGTCAGTCCCTGGTTTAAATAATTTAATTTACCTCTTAAACACGTGTTCATTTCAAACTGGATTTATGTAGTCTAAACTGTTCATTTCCTTTGATTTTTTGAGCACAGAGAATCTTGACTGATCA
The DNA here is from genome assembly GCF_002925995.2 of Terrapene triunguis. Taxonomy (NCBI): domain Eukaryota; kingdom Metazoa; phylum Chordata; order Testudines; family Emydidae; genus Terrapene; species Terrapene triunguis. The sequence goes on along the minus strand of NW_020664399.1, from coordinate 4,682,973 downwards.
CTCCATTTCACGCTTTGGTTCAATAATATCAACCATTTACCCAAATTACTAATTTTTCCCATTCAGAAACTCATTTTGCTTCTGCTTTCCACCAGGAACTCAGGAAACTGAAATCTATTTATTTTCACAGATAACTTGAAACCATTAGGGGGCTCTTTCTTCCTATACTATTCACACAGCAGGCCACATTGGATAGATGCTATTGGTTCCTATACTCATTTTTAAATAAGTTCTGCTTGGATGACTTTATTCTGAACATATAACTATTTTAATCAGACAGAACAACTGGAAAATATTTATTGATTTATTTGCATGCATGCCGATGGTTGGGAGGCTAGTCCTGATGCTGCTGCTGATTTATACAGCTATGTTTTAAATGTATTGTGTGTGTCCGTCCATCCATCCATCCGGCTGTCCGTCCAGTGTGTGTAGGGAAATACTTTCAAAAAAAACAAGACAACTGCATTTAATATTAGTTGCTGCAAATGTCCAAAAGATGCTACATATCTGCTCATTCCAGAAACATTTCCTGGGAGCTGTCATGAAAAGAAATAGTTGATGAGTGCTCTGATATGATTAGCGAAAGACTCATATTTGACTGAGCTGCCTGATAAGAACCTTTAAGTTGTTTGGAATATGGACTAGGTAGTTTCTACAGACATGCAACATTCTATCTGAAGGAGAGAATAGATGACAGTGAGCTTTAAAGTGGATGCTATTTGTTTGAAATGAGACATAGAGAAAATGCTACACTCTTCATTTCCCTTTTTCTGTATCAGCCTAAACCTGAAAACACTTACTCATGTGAGTAATCCCACTGAAGTCACTTTTGGCCAGATTCTGAAGCTCCTGGTCATGCTGAGTATTACCTGACTTGAGAAGCCACCCGAGTGGAATACGACACTATTCCATAGGCATGTCCTTGAGTATTACTTGCAATATTCGGTCCTATTTCTATATATAGTATTATTTAACATAGCAAATTGACATCAATACAGGGCAGCTGAAACTTAGATGAAAAGTAACAGAAGTTAGCTTAACTAGTGAAAATATTTTCCAATGGAGATTATTCCAATAAGTATACTTAGTGATCAGTGGTTAGCACTGTTGCCCTCTTTGTACTGAGGGATCCCTCACACTAGCAGCACACATCCTATTGTGTGGCAGATTTGCTGCACAGTTCCTCCATGCAGGAGGTCACTCCTCAACAGCTTCCTCAGCATTGGTAACTGTTGCACAGTATCGGAGGTGGCTCTGGGGACTGAAACTGAGCAGTCCAAAGGCTATGAAAAAAACCATTCATAAATCTCAGTGCCAAAATCTAGAAACAAAATCTTTCTACTTGATTTAGGCAAATATTGTAGAAAAATATATACTGACTGGGAGATTTTTCTCCAAATAAATTATATTAAAGTAGTATTTTTCTTTTAAATGCCATCATTGTGCTGTACTCCACACTGATATGGCCTCAACTGGAGTATCGTGTCCAGTTCTGGGTGCCACATTTCAGGAAAGCTGCGGCCAAATTGGAGAAAGTCCAGAGAAGAGCAGCAACAATGATTAAAGGTCTAGAAAACGTGGCCTATGAGGGAAGATTGAAAACATTGGGTTTGTTTAGTCTGGAAAAGAGAAGACTGAGGGAGGGACATAACAGTTTTCAAGTATATAAAAGGTTGTTAGAAGGAGGAGGGAGAAAAATTGTTCTCCTTAACCTCTGAGGATAGGACAAGAAGCAATGCATTTATATTGCAGCAAGGGCAGTTTAGGTTGGACATTAGGAAAAAAATTCCCAACTCTCAGGGTGGTTAAGCACTGGAATAAATTGCCCACTGGGGAATCACCATCATTGGGGATTTTTAAGAGCAGGTTAGACTAACATCTATCAGGGATGCTCTAGATCAGTGATTCTCAAACTAGGGCCGCTGCTTGTTCTGGAAAAGCCCCTGGTGGGCCGGGCCGATTTGTTTACTTGCTGCGTCCGCAGGTTCGGCCAATCGCGGCTCCCACTGGCCGCAGTTCGCCGCTCCAGGCCAATGGGGGCTGCATGAAGGGCGGCCAGGTTTCTTCAAACACACACACACACACACACACACACACACACACACACACACACA
>NW_020664399.1:4671957-4680849 GCF_002925995.2 Terrapene triunguis | reverse complement strand
ACACACACACACACACACACACACACACACACACACACACACACAAGCTCTTGCCACAATGTCTACTGTATTCCACTGCAGAGATGTCTCTAATTTACTGGCTGGTGAATTTTATCCTTTAAATATACACACTATGTAAAGCACTTGGAACTACTTTTGAATGAAAACTACTGTGTAAATGTAAGGTGGTATGATAAACAGAAGTCACTCTGCTAATGAAACCTGCAACTGTCTGGGATGCTCTGCTAAGCATGAATAAAACATTTGTCACTGATGAATGTATAAAACAATTATTCAGACATCTCCAAATAAGACTCCAGATATGCTTAATAGGAAACATTTTCCCCATTTTCTGCTTTCTTGGAGTCAATGCGGGGGAAGATTGTCATGTGTCTCAGACTATCATTGCTATAAGTAAGAAGTTTACAAGAATAACTTAAATATTATGAAAACTGTTAAAGACTCATTTTAATAGAGCTGATATATATATATGTGTGTATATATGTGTGTGTGTATATATATATATATATATATATATATATATAATGCACATGAAGCTAGGTCTGTTGCTGTTATTTTTTCCAGTTTCTTTTAATAATTAAAAAATAATTAAAGCTGGGACCCCTGTTCCCAGCTATGTCAGGTCTACCTAGGACCTCCATCCTATTTAGCAATGTGGAAAGAACAGGTCATGACTCACTGACAGCTATTTATAACCCCTGACTTGAGAAGCCCAGGAATAAGCCAATGCTGATATTAGCTCTATCTTTTGTTCCTTACATCATCTTGTACGTAAATATATGCATACCCCCATCCTGTTCTGTATTGTTGTATATGTAGCCTCCACCCTGCAATCAGATGTGTGGATGGACTTTTGCACCAAAGCAGAAACCAGGTGTGTTCAGTCAGGCTCCATACTGGCACAAAGATCCATCTGTGTAGATCCAGTTGCAGGATGTGGCCCCTAGTTAAGTTCTGTGTAACCCAGTGCATGAACTTTAGTTGGTTATCAGATGTTTGAATCCTGCAATGAAATGTGGTGGTTGTTTTCTCCAATATGTACAGTTACTCTATACACCTAACATGACTAGCTGTAATATATGGAGAAAGAAAAAAATACTTTACTGTGTATAATGAAGAAAAATACTATTAAACTGTGTGGAAGAACAGTCTGGAGATAAGCTTTTACAAATTTTGGATGTACTTGAATTTCAAAGCCTTTAGAACAGAGGTGACAAAATGCTACTGCTTTGCAAAAACACTGAATATGTTGAGGTCTAGAACAATGCACGGACAAATCTTCCTATGTACAATAATTAATGATGCAGGTCTGTGGAGTACAAAGTACATCAGCAAGGTCCTGCAGAACAGCTGATAGTGAGAAGTACTTTTTAGTTGGCTGTCCTTCCTTGGCAGATTTGTACCTTAGAAAATTAACTTGTTTATAGCAACAACAAAGCCATGGCAATTCCTTTAATTATGTATACCTTTTTTTTAAATAAGTATTTTTCATGAATTCCAGTAGTTGGCTAAGGACAGTACCCCAAGTATATTTTATACCTTCCAGTTATTTAAGATCCCTGATATAAATTGGTGTAAGTTGAGCTTCCTGGCCAGCTCTGAAGTAGTGACTACTTCAGTTACTAAGAATGCAGGACAATTAACTATTTGCTTGATTCCATTGAGGATAGTACATTTGTTCTTAATACTGCAGAATGATCAGCAGTCCTACTTGTACATGGCCCATATAGGTGAAGATGATAGACTAGCCAGGTGGCCACTGGGAATTACGTATGGTATAGAGGAGCGTAGCAGTATATTGGTTTATAAACTGTTGCATTAATCTTTTTCCTCTTGGAGTAAACGGGCTTCTGTTTTCCTCTTCTAACAAAAATGGAGACAATTCAATGGGTTTTCCTTTTTTGCACTGCCAGTTATCCAAAATCCAGACAATAGTTCTTATCAGCCCCAGCCTCAATTGGATGATAAATAAATGTACTGCTGGGTGTAGAACCATAGACTCAATCCCGCTACAATTGAAATTGATGGCAAAACTGCCACTAACTTCATTGGGAGTAAGAATGGGCCCATTATTTACTGATTTCTTGTGATGTACAAAGGCACTTAAACATGACCCAAAGCTTCATCCAAAATTCAGATCCAAACTTTTTCTCAAGTTTAACTTAAAAAAAAAATGCACATAACCTTCACATTCCCGTTTTGGCTGGGACAGTATCTGGATATACTAAATTATCATACGGGAGACTAGTGTTGTGAAATGTCCTACCCAATTGAAACCAGAAAGTACAAATCCTCACAGGAAAGCCACCTCTCTTCAGCTATCCTACCCTATTCTGAGACGTGACAAATTTCAATTAGCTCCAGATAAAGTTTTGGATGCCATTCCAAAACATCAAAGCTTTTGGAGGTTTGCCCATTACTGCTGTGCACTCATGTAAGAGAACAAGAAAGCTTTTCTTGATAATTTTCAAACACAGACCTATAATTAAGTAGATAATTTAATTAGCAAAATATCAGCAATGCAATTGGCAACTGATCTTCCTTCTCCACATCTTATTCCAATAAAACATCTAGGGCTATATTGACAGTTGTCATGAAGCCACTTTGTTACACTGATACAAAGTGGCTGCAAGGAAGCTATAAAATTCCTGGTAAATAACCCTGGTAAAGAAAGCCCCTCTGGTAGGTGCAACATCAGCTCTGCTGATTCTACCCTAACCCCTGCACGAGGCCATGGTGCAACAGTTAAGGCCGGGGGATGGAAGGGGCATTTGGAGAATGTGGAGGGGTTGTTGCTGGGGCAGACAAGTGCTCCAGCTATTCTTTGGCTGTCACAAGCCCTTGGGCAGCTGTGTGCAAGTTAAGTGGCCTGGTTAGTTCCCAGGAGCTCCTGGATCAAGGTGCAAACTACCCACCTCAGTGTTTGTGCAGAGATGATCTCCCCTATTTGTACTAGCAATTGGGGCCCTGTCACAAGCTATGCTCTTCCTCACTGTTGATGAAAGTAGTTTCAAGAACCAAAGTTTTTCCCTCTCTAGGAAACTAACAGGTTCAGATAAAGTCACCTCCTATTGCTGGTGTACAAGCAAGGAAACAGGCCCTTCTGAATCTAAATTGTGACTTTCCCCCACTCTAGCTTCCCTTTTCTCCTCCCTCCTTTTATGATTGTCATCTGGGCATAGTGGGTTTGTGAGGCACAGCAGCATCCATTCCCTGAGCCTCTTAACTCTTTCCTGTATGGTTCTAATGCCCTGCAGACTTGTCAGAGGATGGGAAGAGGTTTCTGTGTTGTTTAGATTCTTGTAAGGAGCTCATCACCACAATACTTGTTCAGCTGGCTTTACCTGGATATCTCCAGTCAGATACTAAAAGGCTCAATAAGAACACAAACCCTTTCAGAGTATTTTGAACATCCATGTAGCAGACAGCAAAAACAATTACTAAGCCCACTTCTCTTAATAAAACAGTTCTCATTATTTTCTACCAGTTTTCTTTTTAATCAAATAAAAAGTAAACTCCAAGATTGAAGTCCAGTCCTCTGCCAATTAAAAATATAACACCCAGGGGATAACTGCTGGGAACATTACATGTAGTCATGCAAATAATGATTTTCCTAATGCTCCAGAGATGCCCACGTTTGAGCTACACTCGGTCTAGTTTATAGAAGTCAAACTGTTTAAATCTGTCTTGTGTCCCTTTTCACATGAGATGTTACTGAACGCCTCAGCCAGGAAAGTTTTCCATTTAGTAGCCTGAAGTCTATCCCCACCCAAGGCACATCACTGCCAAATATTTCTCAGAGTTTCTTTATAAATGCAGTACACAGTCTTCCCTTCCGGAAATAATCTCAGGGAGCTTCAGGACTATGCTACTTTGCAAAGGAAATTGCTTAAGGCAATTACCCTGTTTCAGCCAATCAACTGACTATTCTACTATTTGAGGAGGTATTTTCTGCTTATTGCATCATGTACTTTACTAAAGAGAAGAAATGGATTGGCAAAACCCAGGCCAAGTGAATAAAAATACAGCCAAGTGTAAAGCATGAGGGCATCACAGTCACTTCAGCATGCATGTGATTTGGATTCTATGTGTCAGAGGTACTTCACCAATGCTGTATAACATCATGGAGGTGCCCTCTTATCTGAGAAACAGACTTTCACCCCCCACTATGTTGCTGTACTTAAATACAGCAGCCCAAAGGTTCTTGCTGTCATTCTTTAGTCTTTGAACACTTTAAAACCAGCTTCTAGGGCCTTCTCAATTTAGGGATCCTTTTGGCAATCCACCAGCACCTGGGTCTAGTGCAGGACTGGCTCTAGGCACCAGCAAAGCAAGCACGTGCTTGGGGCGGCACAATTCCAGGAGCGGCATTCCAGCCAACTTGCTGGAGCAGTTGTGCTCTCGGAGCTTGGGGCAGCAAATTTTTTGCTTGGAGTGGCAAAAAACCTAGAGCCAGCCCTGGTCTAGTGAGCTAAAGGGCCTGATGAAAGATATTTATTTAGTTTGACTTGTTTTTATAGAAAGGGAGCTTTGTATTCTCTTGACTGAGAATATGACAAAATGGTTCCTAAAACTCTTGTAGGCAGCAACCATGTTTCTCCCCAGTTACCCATGCATAAGTCATGTTTTGTTTTATTTTTTAATTTTGAAAATGTGTCTAGTCACCATGGAAAAGGATGCTGTAATAAATATTGCATATATTTCTAGTGAGCAGAGGAATGGAATGTGATCTGTATCTTGAGGTTACGTTTACACTTCATACCTCCTGAGGTGGCATGTAGGGTATGTGTAGCTACATGAAGCAGTGAAAAGCAGGTTGCATCACACATGTCAGGGAAAGACTCAGGGGGAGAGGGAGAGCTTGGCAGTGGGGAGCTGCTAGAGCCTTTCACCATTCCCTCTCCCTCTGCACCAGAACCTTCCCCACTGCCAGAGTCTTTCCTTGTTGCCTACCCAAATGCAAGAATCTTTCCCCAGTGCTCAAGCATTTTCCTGCACTGGTGAAAGTCTCAAGCAGTGGGACACTATATTGCTAAAAATAGAAGTGTAGAAAGGGAGGCACTGTGTGGGTGAGTAGAAAGCCCTGAAGGCTACATACCAGGGTACATACCCACAGGGCTCAGAAATATGTTTGCTCTACTTGCCTAAGCGGTACCTCATCATCTACACAAGGGGTGGGCAAACTTTTTGGCATGAGGGCCACATCTGGTTGGGGAAATTGCATGCAGGGCCATGAATGTAGGGCTGGGGCAGGAGGTTGGGGTGCAGGAAGGGGTATGGAGTGAGGGAGGGGGCTCAGGGTAGGGGTTCAGGGTACAGGACGGGTGTGGAGTGGAGCAAGAGGCTCAGGGCAGGGGGTTGGGGTGCAGGATGGGTTTGGAGTGCGGACTCCGGGGTGTCAGTGGCACGGCATCGCTAAGGCAGCCTCCCTGCCTGCCCTAGCCCCGTGCTGCTCCTGGAAGTGGCCGGCACCACGTCCCTGCGGCCCCTAGGGAGTGGGGGGAAGAGGGCTTCGAGTGCTGCCTTTGCCTGCAGGCACTGCCCTTCGCAGCTCCCATTGGCCGGGAACAGGGAACTGCGGCCAATGGGAGCTTCGGGTGTGGAACCCACAGGTGAGGGCAGCACGCGAAGCCCTCTGCCCGCCCCCCCCTTCCACGAGGGTGGCAATCCCGTGGGCTGAATCCAAAGCCCTGAGGGGCTGGATCCAGCCCACAGGCCATAGTTTGCCCATCCCTGATCTGCACTGATATTTATACCTGTGCTAGGGGGACATACAGTGTATGTATTTTCCTTTATGCTGAAAGGAATGTGCAGTGTAGACATTATTCTTTCTTAAGCATTTTTGTAGTAGGAGTTGCTTTACATGTTCATTTGTGCATTTTCAGCACCATACTAATAAATCTTGAGTTTAGATAGTAAAATATAATTAGGTCAAACTTCACACTGCTTGCCTTGTAGATGATGCTTTAACTTCTGGATTTAACTGCCGGCTTGTGAGTTTGTGAATGTAGAGATGTGCCAACTCAGTGAATTCTAGCGGTAAATCATAAGATGCCCTGGTCTCAGGAAGGATAGTATATGAATGAAAATAGATGTATATAATAACTTATAGGTTTTAAAGCTGAGTCTTTCCCCAAATTGCAAGCACATAAGACCAATTCATTCTCATATTTTGCTCCTGTGTTTTGCTTGTATATTCACCATCACTTGTCATTAATTTCTGCTATTTTAATTTTTTTTTAATTTACCTGTTGGCTCACCTTTTGGTACGCATCATTGCAATATCTGTGATGGAAAAATATGGTGGTGTTCTTTTAATATTGGGATAGATGTATCATTTTAAAGTAGTAATGTGGGTGTTTTGTATCCCAGAGGACAGATATAATACAGCAATTAAATGATTACCCAGGCATCACTTTGCTACTCCAACTCACAGGAACACATTTAACTCAAAAGAAGACTGATTGTACCTCATGCAGAATTAGCACCTTTATTCTACTTTTTTTTTTCAAAACATTTTAAAAAAAAGTGCAGGACATTCTCTTACACCTTGTTTCAGTAGATGAATCTACGTATTAATTGCTGGTGTTACTAATGTAAAGAAATTGTAAGTAAATTCCTTTTAGGGCCTCACACTTCTTGTATTTGACATAAATGCAATATAATCTAAACTTTCTAAAATACTCTTCAAACCTGTGTATACACCTAAATGAGGTCATTATCTTTAGCCCCCAGTCCTGCTCCTTTTGAAGTCAAACCCTAAATACCCTTTTCTCCAAATGCACAGAACTAGAACCTGATTCTCTTCCTACTTTACAGCATTATGAACCAGGAGTAATTCTACTGAAATTAATGAGGGTATTCTGACATAAAATTGGTATAAGAGAGCAGAGAATCAATTATTTATCTTCTGTATAACTAAATTCTTAAATTGCCTTAATTATTTCTGTAGCCTTTTTTATATTTACTTCATTATAGTTTTGTATAGCTAAGAACTAAACTAATTTCTTGTCAGTATCTATTTTTGTACATCCAAATTGTGGTGACTTTATTATTTCTAAACTCGTTGGCAAAGTATATAGAGTTCTACTGAGAGAATTGTGACTACAGGCCAAGTTAGACAAATATTACTACTAGATTTAGGATTGGAGTGAATTTGGGACTATGAGCTATTGTTTCCAAAACCAGACATTGGGGATTTTTTCTCTGGTGTTTTTTGAACACTCCTAATCTCTTCCATATAACAAGAGGAAATCATGTTAACGTGTGCCATGTTCCTAGGGAAAACACATGGAAAAGTATGGTTCTATTTGAAGCACCTGGTCCTGCAGCCCTTACCCAGGAAATTTACCTATTACTTTCTAAGGACTTTTGCAATAACAAGGAGTACAGGATTGGACCCTAAATCTGATTTCATGACATTTTGTATGTTTGTGTATATTGGCAGGGACAAGGGAATGCAAATATAGCTCTTGCATCCATTTTTGTATTAATATAGTCTTGAAATGAGTCTATGTCTTTCTATTGTTTTCTTAGAACAATATGGGCTCCCTCAATAGCGGAGAGGGCACATCAGTTCTCAGTGATATTAATTAAAAGCAGTGTTGCCTGGTATCAGATTGTCTGTCTGTTTTTGCTCCCCACTGCAAACCCAGGAGGCTTTCTGACAATGTGATTGCAGATCAGTGATCAGAAGAGAATCGGTTAACACTGACCTGAGCTGTGGCCATTTGCTGGTGGGTGGAGGGGCACTTCTGTTTTCAGTATGGTGGATTGTTGAAATAAAAAGGGCCTAAGGACATTGTCCCATAGATTTGTGGGACATCACTGTAGCTGTGCCACTGTAGCATTTTAAGTACAGACAAGCCTCAAGTGTAGCAAACTATACAACTTCACAGCTAAACCTTGCTTGCTGATGGGGGACTTCTCTGGGAATTTCCTGACTCTGTTTTTTTTTCTGGGCTATGAGAAGAGAATGAACACTTCCTCTTTCATCCTTTCAGACTCCCCGCTCTCTTTATAACCCTCCTTTAATGTAGGCCATCTGGGGAGTCCTAATTTTTTGCTGACAGGTTGAACATTTTCTCTGGGGCAGGGAAAGACCCTCTGCCTTTTTCCAGGTGTGAGCAGATAACCCCTTCTCTGTCTATTTTTATGTGTGGGCTATGTGCATGCTATCCCATCACCCTATCCAAGTGAACAATAAATGTAAATGTTCATAAAGTCTCTTCCTGAAGGGCATGTACTTATCTTTCATGTTAGCTTTTACCCGATTATGGTGGCCATGCATTAAGATGCATTCGGAAAGAAGATTAGTGTTTTGTATTACCAACTCCAAACTTTCACAAATTAAGTCAGACTCTCAAAATTCATGATAATGACTTAAACTATTATTTAAAAAAAAAAAACTCAGGATTTTTATTTTGCATCTGTTTTCCCCTCAAAACTTTTAGGATGCATGTGGGTCACATAATCAAGTTTTCTTTTATTTTTACATTTATGATAGCTAGAATCATAATTTTATTTTATTTTTTTTAAAGAATAAAAATAAAAGATAGAAAAAAAGGTGAGTTCCTCATGTAATCATGCAACCACTTGTATCCAGGAGCTGGGGCATTTAGTAAAACATCAAATATTGTAAGATTTTTGATAAAGTTGTGACAGTTGTAAACACTGAGTGTATAACCTGCAACAAGGAGGAAGAGACTCTGAAAGTCAGACTAGCACCTATGATAAGAAGTTCAGATTTATATTTGCAGTTTCCCAAAGTTCAGAGGGTTTGGATTTGAGATTCTGATTCTCGCCATCCTCTAATACAGGGGTCGGCAACATTTGGCACGCGGCTCGCCAGGGTAAGCACCCTAGCGGGCC